>NC_091207.1:16491495-16518995 GCF_040958095.1 Procambarus clarkii | reverse complement strand
ATACTGTGTATGGTGGGGGTAGTCAATAATGTGTATGGTGGGGGTGGTCAATATTGTGTATGGTGGGGGTGGTCAATACTGTGTATGGTGGGGGTGGTCAATATTCTGTATGGTGGGGGTGGTCAATAATGTATATGGTGGGGGTGGTCAATATTGTTTATGGTGGGGGTGGTCAATACTGTGTATGGTGGGGGTGGTCAATAATGTGTATGGTGGGGGTGGTCAATATTGTGTATGGTGGTGGTGGTTAATTTTGTGTATGGTGGGGGTGGTCAATATTGTGTATGGTGGTGGTGGTTAATTTTGTGTATGGTGGGGGTGGTCAATACTGTGTATGGGTGTGTTTACCAGAATTTCCTTACACTTCTTCGACTTGTTTACATTCCCAACTACCACCTATATCTTCTAGCCGTCCTTGTCTATTCCCCCTAAGTATCTTGTATGTTCCGATCATATTCCCTATGCACCTTCTCTCCTCTACAATTATTCGTTTGGTCTTGTGCTTCACGAGGTGGGAATACCAGGTCTGTGCTATGTATTATGACTGTACATTACTTTGAAAGTCCGTATTGATGCTTTTAAATGTCGTTCTGGTATTTACCAGCTTCGCATATGCCGCTGATGTTACCTTATTTATGTGTGCCTCTGATGTTAGTTTATCTCCCTTTACGGCTCTCGCACCTCTTTATTCCTTTTGTTTCTACTCAGAATTTATATTTCTGAATTTATATTTATTTCTGTTACTTCTGTTTTCTCTGTTATTTCTACTCTCTTCTGTTCCCCCTTCCTTCTATCCAATATCTCTCGTCCCATTCCTTCATCTTGTTTGTCTCCTGACTTCTACGTTTCTTCTGTTCCTTCTGTTCCTTTCCTTCCCATAAACTCTCCCATGTCCACAGGCTTTATTAATCAATATTGTTTTGGAGATGGGGGAGGGGTAATTGTGTGTGTGTGGGGGTGGGGGGTTGTTACCTTTGAATTGCTGTGTCTCCACTAACGAGGAAGGGGTGGGAAGGGAGGGGAAAGGAAGAGTGACGCCTTTCCTTTCATTTAAGACGTTTCTCTTTTCCACTTCCTCTCCCACAAACACCTGCCAGAACGCCGTTCTCCTTGAGGTAGTGAGTCCCATGCACTCAGCCCTGAGTCCCATGCACTCAGCCCTGAGTCCCATGCACTCAGCCCTGAGTCCCATGCACTCAGCCCTGAGTCCCTGAGTCCCTGAGTCCCATGCACTCAGCCCTGAGTCCCTGAGTCCCTGAGTCCCATGCACTCAGGCCTAAGTTCCGAATCATGGAATTCCATATTTAAAATTAAAGGTAAAGGAACAGTAGGAAAAGCAATCAGAGTAGTATGGAGAGAGGGGTTGGATGTAGCTAAGGTACGAGAAGCTGTAAATCAGCAGGTATAGCTCCACTACACAAGGGAAGTTGTCAACCACTGGTTAAAACTATGTGTTCTCGCTTCATGCAGGTCAGCGTTCAATCCCCCGTCCTTCCAAGTGGTTGGGCACCATTCCTTCCCCCCCCCCACTCGGCTTATCCCAAATCCTTATCCTGACCCCTTCCCAGTGCTATATAGTCGTAATGGCTTGGCGCTTTCCCCCTGATAATTCCCTCTCTCCCTCTCCCCAATATCCACCTTCCCACACCTCATCTCAACTCAACAGGTTCATCTTAGCTCATCTGCCTCTTCGCCAGACTAACTGCTTGTTAGATCAAATGATCTAAACAAAAATTATCTGAATCCATTTATTTTTATGAGATCATCGCTTGGTTCCCTCTCTCTTGCCTCCCTTTCCCTTACCCCTTCCTCCCTCCCTCCCTCTCCCATCACCTCCCCCTCTCATTGTCTCTATATACCTGCCCAAATCCCCATTCCGCTTGGCCGCACTCGAGGTAAACACCACATGAATATTTAAGAGCTCACTCACTGTGCCGCAAGACTCCACCTGCTCCAGCCTTACCTCAGTTTTGTCTCCCTCTCTTATTTTCACCATTCAGAATTCAAGCGTCGTGATTCAATTCCCTTTTCCCCTCCCCTCCCATACCCTCGTTCCGTTTCCTTCCTTCCATCCCCTTTCCTTCTCTCCCTTCGCTTGCTCCTCTTCCTCAGCCTCTATCCTTCTTTATGACTCCCTTACAAATACACTTCACCCTTGCATTTTTATCTTCTTATCTCCTCCATCTCATCCTCCTTCCTTACCCCTCCCTTCTCGCTCTCTCACCCACCTCCCTCTATCTCTCCTCTCCTCTCTCTGTCCCTTCCTTCGTCTACATGACTCAAAAACAATCTATCTTTTTATCTCTGCAGTATTGCCCGTTCAATCTGTATCCTACTGCACGCATCAACTCTTAATTAGCAGTAAATCTTTACCTGTGCTCCGTGCAGGGAGCACACAGGGAGGAGATTTTGTGTGGAGGCGCACGGGGCGGTGGAGGGCTGTTTTGGAGAGGGAGGGGGGGGGGGGAAGAGGACACTCTAGGATAAGGATACGAGACTGTGTAGACAAACACTTACAATCATTATTGAAAGTGTGTTAGATGAATCGAAGGATTGGCTGAGGATGAGGATATATACTCACCTATTTGAGCTCTGGCTCTTTGCTCCCGCTTCTCAACCGTCAATCAACAGGTATGTGCGCGCGCTTGCGTGCATTAGAGTGCGCGTGGGAATGAGCACTTAAGTGCAGTAAAGCAATGGTCGCTGCAGGAATCATACCGGTTGAATGTGCCTCAATCATTAATCATTGGGAAAGGACTTTACTCAGACATGCGTAATTCCTTCTGAAAAGGGAATTTACAAAATTTGCATTACAATTCGCTCTTTCATCAGACATAATGATAATTTTGTATATCATTTGCCTTCAGTGTGGTTACAATTATAGTAATATCAGTCAATAATAATAATTTATAAAATAATTAAAAACAATTGTACTAATTTTGATAATTATCATATCCTTATCCAACTTGAACAAGGTAAATTTTCTGTATCAAATGAAGAATTTCAGCCCAAACATTTCAGGTTTTCATAGACAATCGTTCTTGTGACTAACACTACATAGGAACAATTATATCCTAAGGCAAGTGTTCTGACCAGTCCTGTTGAACATTATAGGAACAAGTCTATCCCAGGATGCTGTTCTGACCAATCCTGTTAAACATTTACTTCTGCAACATCCTAACATTAATCCCAGGGATTATAATGTCGTGTTTCCTGTGAAACGTTGGATAAAATGATGTAAATTACGTTAACGGCGCCATCAGAAGACACCCAACCTACACATCTGAAATTACAAGAACTGGCTCCGTTTCGGTCCATCCCGGACCATTTAGAAGTTGCACTGGTCCAGGAGGATGGTCCAGGATAATGGGCCAGGATAATGGTCCAGAACTACTCTACCACACCAGAGTGTACGCATACAGTGTCTGATGCCCTGATAAGGTATCAGGCCTCGACCTGATACCCTAATAAGGTATCAGGCCTCGACCTGATACCCTAATAAGGTATCAGGCCTCGACCTGATACCCTAATAAGGTATCAGACCTCGATTTATTTCAATTCTTTAAATAAACTACATAAATAAATGTGTTTTTATTATCTAATAAAATGTTATGTCTCAAATAAAACATATACACAACTGAAATTATTATTATCATCATTATTTTTATTAATATTTCATAATTTTAAGCTACTCCTAGACAAAATAAATCCCATATGATTCATAATGCATCAGGTAAATTCAATCTCATTATAACCTGGACGAGCTGAACTGGAGTTTGTCAACACGACATGTGATCGACACCGACGCAATAATTAATTAATTATAAAAACGCGTATTTTTGTATCAACAGAGTGACACATGAAAGACAGTCAAGTGGACGCTAATTTTATTACCACCGAAATGTTTTTGACTGATAACTGCGTGACAGTCTGTCGTTAATCTTTGTATAAGCTTATTGATGGGTAGTTCGACTATATATATATATAATATATATATCATTATATATATCATTATATATATAATTATATATAACTATGCACATTCGAGGGAACCATTCATGTTCTCCTTGAAACACCATGAAAATATTTTGTCTCTCCCTTATCTTAATTATATATTACTAGCAAGGTTACCCGGCTGTGTCCGGGTCTCTTCCACCTCTTCCAGGCACCATCCCCTCCTCTTCCATCCTTCTTCTCACAAATTCCTTCCCTCACTCTACTCTCTCAATTCTTTTTATTGCTAAGTATTCTGAATACCACTATGAGAAATAGCAAATTATTTCAGACTTCTTGAAACTCGCATTGGGGGGCAAGGATGTGTATAAATGCCGACATTTCTTAAATCATTTCGCTTAGAACAACACCGGCCTATGACACTCCCCTACCCAACATGATTCATAATGGAAAGTTGGATGAGACACTCCTATTTTAGCGATGTAGATTTTGGGATACACGCTCTTATCTTGCTGTGCAATAAAGTATAATTCCTTTGGTTTGGGTGTTTGATTATCTCGACACTACCACTACCACTACCACTACCACCACTACCACCACTACCACCACTACCACCACTACCACCACTACCACCACTACCACCACTACCACCACTACCATCACCTCTGAAACGAAAAGTGGACAATGCAGCACAATTTTTTCAACTGAATGAAATAGGAGCAATAAAATATAGTTTGATTTAGTAGGTATGGAAGCACAGGTGGAGAGAAGGGAGCACAGGTGGAGAGAAGAGCACAGGTGGAGAGAGGAGCACAGGTGGAGAGGGAAGCACAGGTGGAGAGGGGGAACACAGGTGGAGAGAGGGAAGCACAAGTGGAGAGAGGGAAACACAGGTGTGCAGGGAAGCACAGGTGGACAGGGGAAGCACAGGTGTGCAGGGAGGCACAGGTGTGCAGGGAAGCACAGGTAGGAGAGGGGGAGCACAGGTGGGAAAGGGAGTTAATTACACCTAGGTAAATTAGTAGGATATAAGGGGACAAAGTGACGTGGGGGAACAAATGCCCGGCCAGGCAGGGGGAGAACTGATGGAACAAAACATTTCACGTTTTTCCGAGCGCGCGCGAGCGCGTTTGATCTAAATTACTTCATACTTGGTACCATTGTGCTTCTGGGAACTTGGCAACCCGCAGTGTGCGGTGTTATTTTGGAAGCTTTGTACCCGAGAGTCCCCCCCCCCCCTCTCCCTGTGGCGGTTTCTAGCTAAAGTTAATTATGTTTTATGTCATTAGTGGAGGGGCGAGTGTTTGTTTTTCATCAGTATCTCAACAGTTCCCTGACGACATTTATTCCTACTATGTGAGTTCGCACGCACACGCTCACGCACGCGCACGCACACACACACACACACACACACACACACACACACACACACACACACACACACACACACACACACACACACACACACACACACACACACACACAGACATAGACACACGCTGTGTGCGTGTGTACACGTGTACACACACACGCACATGCACGGACACAGCCTGTAAACGCACAGGAGAACAGTGATCACACTGGAAAATTAAGGAAAGCTTGACTGCATTTTCCTCTTCTACCAGAGAGCCTTTGGCACTGTGGCACACGATGCACCTGTACAAATTTGAGAAACAAATGTGCTTTGAACCTGATGAGAGAATAGCTATTCAATAGAAAGCCAGGAATAATAGCGAGAGGAAAGAGATCGTAATGAATGGAAGGAAGAAGCGGAGTTCCGCAAGGGCCATTACTGTTCCTGATACATGTCAGTAACTGAGGAAGTAGGTTCATACGTTGCTACGTTTGAAGACGGAACAACACTGGCATGATGCATCAGACTAGTGTAGGATCACCAAATGTTGCAAGATAGATTACACAAACTAAGCTAAGGAGATTGGGAGCCGGTCAGCCGAGCAGACAGCACACTGGACTTGTGATCCTATAGTCCCGGGTTCGATCCCAGGCGCCGGAGAGAAACAATGAATGGGCAGGGTTTCTTTCACCCTATGCCCCTGTTACCTAGCAGTAAAATAGGTACCTGGGTGTTAGTCAGCTGTCACGGGCTGCTTCCTGGGGGTGGAGGCCTGGTCGAGGACCGGGCCGCGGGGATACTAAAAAGCCCTGAAATCATCTTAAGATAACATCAAGATAATCTCAAGATAACTAGACAGAAGCAGTCGCTTGTGTCTTCGTAGTAGAAGTAGTAATAAGAGGATGTACATATATACATGTTGATAAGGGAGACTAAGGGGCTAAGGGCATGGCCCAAGGGGCTCCTCTCTCCTGCCCTAGGGGCTTGCATTTGTGTTCATGGCACATTCAGCTGTTTGATTTTATTTGAGTATTCCACCTCATTTTCAATTTCCATTCCATTCTCCATTTACGCTTCTCTCCTAAGACTAATTTCTACTGTTCCTCCTTAACCAACTCCTAATTATCCACCCTCTACTTCCCCATCTCCTCTGTCTCCTCTCTTTATCCTTCCCCTCTGCGTCCTCCCCTCTCCTCCTTCCTGGGCCACATTCCTCAGTGGCATTATATACGTAATGTCCTGAATAAGAAAAGCTACGTGTTGTGTGGCCCGCGAGTATGCAAATTCCTGTGTCTTCCTATCATATCAATTTCTGGTTCCTTTTGTAGCCGCTAAACGCGTCTTTCCCCGGAAATTCCCAGACACCGGAGGGAAAAAGTTGATGCTTTTCTGCGGACGACGTTCCACTTCTGACCCACGAGAGGAGGAGGATTGAAAGGAGGGTGGCAAGAAGAGCAGTAGTATGGAAGAGGAACAGGGATTCGGAAGAACAGAGATGAATAAGAATAGCTGGATAGAGGAAGAGGAAGTGATATATGAATGGAGAAGACATATCATAAAGTGTCAGGAGAATCAGGAGTTATAAACATCTGGAGGAAGAAAGAAGAAGGAAGAAAGGAAGGAATAGGAGCGCTGGGACGACTGAGAGAAGAGATAATTAAGACGCCATACATAGCACCAAGATAATACATCATAAAATACGAGTGCCATTATAATAGAACCACCAAAGGCGGGATCCAGGAACTGAATCTCACCTTTCAAGCACATACAGGTAAATACATGTAGATGAGTTAGCACGCTATTAAGCGCCAAATATGCCTGAGTCCCCAAGTGCCACATTTAATTAATTTTAAATTGACTTTGGACTTTAAAATCTTAAATTTGGAGAGGAGCTAAGAATTTCACATAATGCGTATCAATTAGCAGGCTTTGCACATCATATCATATTCTCACTTAATGAAGGGTGGGAAAAGGTTGTGAATGAATGTCTAAATATTCTTGTTCGCGACTGTGAGTGTGTAAATACGTTTGTAAATGGAGTCAGCTTGTAAATAGGATTAGTCTCCTCCGTCCTCACTCACCTCCTGGGAGAAGTCATTATATTTTATTCCTTTACATGTATATATAATGTGATAATATGTAATAATATATATTATTATATATTTTTAATTTATATAATAATATATATTATTATATATTACTTTACATCTATATATAATAAGTCATCCAGCCAATGAATCATTCTCTCTCTCTCTCTCTCTCTCTCTCTCTCTCTCTCTCTCTCTCTCTCTCTCTCTCTCTCTCTCTCTCTCTCTCTCTCTCTCTCTCTCTCTCTCTCTCTCTCTCTCTTTCGTTTCCTTCTTCATCTGTTCTTCTATCTCACTTTGAATTGTCCGTCCCTATCTCTCTCTCACTTCGTCATTTCTTCCGTCATTTCCTTACATCTCTTCCTCCTTCTCTATCTCCCCTCTTCATCCTCCACTCTCTCCACTCCCTCCCTGCTCCCTCGGTCACCCTCCTCCCTCTCTGTGATCCTCCAAGATTATTTACCTGCTGAATGTTCGTGTATAATGAGTAATTTGGTAAGAATGTTTTTGACCACGTCTTTAGTCATCTTTCTATCTCATTTTCCGCTCTTTCCCATTTCTCCCTGTATCCCATTTTCACCTCTCCCATTTCAATTTCTCTATGCTTTTCGTTTCTCATTCCTTCCCCATTTCCCCGTCATCTCTTGTTTTTTTTCTTTTAATTTTCCCTCCTTCCAATCTCCTGTCCTCTCCCCCTCCTCTCTCTCTCTCTCTCTTTAGTGTCTGTTCCCGTATTTCATCTTTACTCCCCACAATTACATATTTTGCTCCCCCGTCCGCTCCACTTCTCTCTTTTTCTCTCTCCTTCTATTTTACTATTCTTCTATTTTCTCTCTAACGCTTCGCCTCTTCTCTTCCACTCCTTCGTTCTACATCTGTTGTATTCTCTCTCTTCCATCAACGTTCACGGACCATTTTCATGGGAATATGGTCTCTGTGGTGGATGGGTGAGAGGGGAACGTCAAGCACATCACGGTCTGGACCCTCTGGTCTTAAATATACACTCAGAATGGCACTCACAGTTGAACTCAGAACGGCACTCATAATGGCACTCACTGTGGCATTCAGAGTGTTGGGTTTAAGAGCTGAAACTGCCATATTAGTGTCTCGTCTTAATGACATATTTTTCTCGACAAACTACCACTGGATATAAATAAAAATTGGAATAAAATTGTTAATTGATTCGGTCTTTGCATGTTCGTCTTAAGAAATGGTGCCAATTCAGCCCTCTCCCCCCCCTTGCTCGGGAGTGCCAAATGGTTTAGTATATACACGTGCGAACCCGGGCAACCCACCTAACCTATCGAGGTAGTGTAAACGATGACAGGTGTAAACTACAGTTGTAAATTACAGGTGTAAACTACAGTTGTAAATTACAGGTGTAAATTACAGGTAAGGAACTATATTCCATCGATCCAGATCCCGGGCCTAGGAATTTATTTCTTTGCTTCTCGCAGCCAATGAAGGTGGTTTAACACTCCGTAACTGCCTACCTCAGACCACTAACTCCTCAATTGCCCTGTTACGGTAAACAAATTGGGCAGTTAGCCCGTTGACCTCTTGCCTTTAAACAACCATCGACCCGGATAATGGAATTAAGGAAACATTTGGACCGATTTAGATGTTCATTACACGTACATGCTCTTCGTTACAGTGATCCACGACACACTGTATTAATAATGGCAGCATTATCCGAAACTACGATTCGGTTAAACGACGAATCGCATTAAGAAACTCTTTAGGTGTTGTCCTTGTTATCAATGAACTTTATTGTTGATGTTGATATGTATAACAATACAATCATTAACAAAATCTGAATTTATTATTACAAGAAATGTGTATAATTTTGTTAATCATTATTAACCAAAATATTAAGTACATGAATATCATTTATTATGGTTCCACAAGAACAACAATAACAGTCGTAATCCTATCCAAAAAATTATATCAAAGCAGGAATGAACAATGAAATAAAAATTTAGTTCTTGTGAGATGTAAATTTAGCACAGAATAAAAATATTAGCAAAATCCCAGAGTGAAAGCTCAGGCAGGCAGCTAATGTCACGAGATAACATGAATATAAATTATCAGGAAATAACGTAGAAATATATAAAATTGGATATAGAAAGAATATATATATATATAATATATATATATACATACATATATGTAACTGAGTGTGTGTGTATATATATATATATATATATATATATATATATATATATATATATATATATATATATATATATATACACTCAGTCACCCACATACACACCCACACACTGGCACAAATATGAAAGAGGCAAAATAAAAATAATTGACTATACACCAGGTGTTTGAAAACCTGGAAAAACCCCCACTTTGAATCAATCCAAAAACGTCCCAACTCACAAACCAATCATAGTCTCAAACAGCCCAGAAATAAATATTCAAGGGACAAGAAAAGAAAACGAGTTTTAAATATTTTTTAGAGAAATGGTGTAAACCAAGTAATACTGTTTCTTAGTTACAGAAGTCACAGTAGCGTGATGCAGCAAATGAACAAATCGATTAAGGCAGCGTCTGGGATACTCTCGGACGTACGTTCGAACCCTCGTCACGGCCCATGTGGATTTGTTCATTTACTGTTTCTAAGCTCTTTTATCCTACCATATATACTGTATCTGTATATTTTGTAACATGTGTTTATAACAGTGCATCAGTAAGACTAGTAACGTTTCGCGAAGAGGAGAGTAACCCAGTAACAAAATGAGAATTAAGACAGTAAGTCACAGTAGAAATAATGAAGTAACTGTTCATGGTCATTATTTTATGTTGATACTGTGATCAGTGACACACCAGAAGCACACAATGTCTCATAGACATAGAACATGTCTCTCATCTTTGAGGGTTTTGTGTCTAATATGCTGTCTGAAGAGGGGGAAATGTGCAAAGATGTGGCACAGTACACAGTTAAAAACTTGTTTTATTGGAGAAATTAGTGGACAAAGCACAACGAGGAAGACAAGGTGAAGAATTAAATCTTGAAAACCTATAATTTGATAATTATTTGGCAATTAGAATAAATGTAACGGCAGAATTGGCCAGTACGATGCAGCTCCTCTCTATATCCATCCAGACTCATTAACATAGGTCTCACCTGTGGCTGACGCAGTATAGCGATCCCTTGTGTGTTATGTTCGGCCAAACTCTTGTGTATAGCTTACGACGGATTGATGGAAATTATATTTGGTAGATACTGACGAGCAGAGTGCTTTTAATTGGATCTTTAAACGATTTGGTTATCTTCACTTTCCCCTCTCTGTGTGTAGGTATACACACATGTAAGTGTCCACACCCTCCCCACCTCTCTCTCTCTCTCTCTCTCTCTCTCTCTCTCTCTCTCTCTCTCTCTCTCTCTCTCTCTCTCTCTCTCTCTCTCTCTCTCTCTCTCTCTCTCTCTCTCTCTCTCTCTCTCTCACACACACACAAACACACCTCCAATTTCTATTCATTTTCCATCCCAAAATCTCGGACTCTAATGAACATTATCAATTATCTCTTTTTATTCACAGTTCAATTTTTGTACGCGTTAAGTGGCATTGATCGCCTGCCCTTGCTAACATGCTCTCTCTTTCTCTGCCTTTGTATCTCTCTCTCTCTCTCTCTCTCTCTCTCTCTCTCTCTCTCTCTCTCTCTCTCTCTCTCTCTCTCTCTCTCTCTCTCTCTCTCTCTCTCTCTCTCTCGTTATATATATGTGTCTTTTCTGTGTCTCATTTCCTCCGTGAACCACAATCTTTTGTCCATTGTATCATTTAAAGTAATATTCCATAGAATTTGTTTTGAAATTGTTGCAAATTTAATTAATTTATTTAGATTAAGTATTTTAATCAATTAAAACCTTAGTAGTGACCAAATTACAGTTTTGTCATTCATTTTTCACATAATTTATGAAGGAGTTTGAGTTTCCTCTCAGCAAACCAGGGCAGCTGTAATGTCTCTCTACATGTCTGCCAACAAGCGACATATTCCTGTTTGTCAAAAAACACATCAAAAATCGATTTACAGTATCATAATTAGTCTCATATTTTGTGTTGTATCGATGAGATGCAACGCGACACTAATCATTAAATCCTTGTTATGTCGAGTGAGATGTTATCATGCTTAAGGATATCATGCCTGCCTCCGGGAAGTGATTCTTCAGGCGAGAATGATTACGCAGAACACTCTACATACGTCAGAAGACGTATGTAGTGTACATATTTACCGCCCTAGACGATGGCGTCTCGACGTTTGCGTCACACAAGATTGTCATTCGAAGTTTCACATTGCTGCAAGCCAAGACCTGTCATCTTAAGAGTGATCTATTGTGAGGCTATTTATAGGATAGCCAGAGGCTTGATGACTTCTGTGGCCCAGATGTCTGAGAATTTATTTGTTGTGAAAGTATGCTTCAAATGAGTTAGGTGACGAATATGTTTTTCATGTGAGTCATGTGTGGAATATGCTCGAGTTCAAGTATGCTTATTGAGACAAGAAAAAAATACATCTTACAGCTTAGAGTAGATAGGTTAGGGCTATTTCTACCCCCCCCCCCCCCCCAATATGCTCGACATGTGAGTTTTAATGTTTATATAACATTATTTGCTCCTTTTTATTATCGTTGGGTTTGTAATATACATTTATGTAACATTTTGATGTTTCTCATGTTCCTTTTTTACATAATGCCATTTCCCTTCCCTCCCTCCCTCCCTCCCTCACCTCTCCCTTGCACTATAATTTATCGGGCATTATGTTCCTCCTCCAATTCGTGCCGAGAGCCCTTTTTTCCTCCATCGGAACTCCATTGTCTGGGAGAAGAATGGTTTACATACCTCGTTCGCTTTCGCTAAACCTTTCGCTAAACCCTTCGCTGTTTTTTCCGGGTTTTTTTCTTCAGAAATTTTGTATATATACAAGATTTTTTTGTTGCATATTTTGCATGAATTTTCTAACTTGTTTTCCTTTTATTCAATTTTCGAACTTTTTGGGAGGTTGGGGGGTTGGGGGGGGGGAGGTTTATGTGTATTAATAACATACATTTATTATATACAAAGTCTTTGTTTATGTTTTTTTATATAATGTTTTCCTTAAACTTTTTTCTTTTGAATGTGTAGTGTTAATTTTCCCTCTTTTTTTATGACGATCTTTTCTAAATTGTTATATATATTTTTATGGTATAGTTCTTATTTCACATATTTAGTCATTTGTATGTTTACATTTCTTAACTATGTGCAAGAATTCCGTTCGTAATTAGGTGTTTTCGGTAAGAGATTCCTCGTGGGTTCTTGTCTTGTTTATCTTCATGTTTAAACTTCCTATATCTACATATAGATGTGTATCTATATCTACATATAGATATGTATCTATATCTACAGCTCGCATCTACCGTTCTGGTGGACGCCTTCTCGTATCGCCCGGAGTCTTAAGACACGCAATTGACGATAAAACAAGTCTTTGTGTTGCCGTGTTGTGTTGGCCAATGGTAGCTGTGGGTTTTGCTGTTTATATTATAATGGTATTTTTCTGTTTTGAGAGGTACAAGCCGTACCTCTCAAAACAAGAGGTACAAGACCTCCTTGTACAGGTACAAGTACCTGTACAAGAGGTACAATATGTCACCAAGCAAGAAATCAAGTGACTTGGTCTAGAGGAGAGATGTCACTAAGCAAGACGTCACAGTTTCTTAAGTTTTTTGTGGTCTGAGGTGAGAGGAGAAGACACAGCGGCCTCTATAACAGGTGTAGAGGGCAAGACACCCTCTTCTTATTATTATTCTTATTATTCTTATTCTTTACTCTTCTCGTGTCCCTTTGTCACGTTCGTTATTCTCAGTTTTAATTTCTTTCTGCCCCCATTCTTTATCCACACTTTTCTGCTCTTCCCCCTCCTTTCCTCCTTTTCCATATGTCCCGCTTTCTCCCCTACTCCTTCCCGCGCTTTTTCTGAGTACTCTCTTTCACTCTTCGCTCTCTCCTCTCTTCCTTACCCTGTTGATTATTTATCCTTTTCTACTCATATTCTTCCGTTCCGACACTTTCTTCTCTCCCGTTTCATCCATTCTCCCCTCTCAATTTCACTATTTTTCCTGTCTCCTGTCTTCGTTCACTGAGAGCCCTTTCTCTCCTCCTCTCGTCTTTCTCTCTCACTTCGCCTTCTTCTCAACCCCTTTTCATTCCTAAACCTCTCTCCTCACCCTTCCTTTCCCCTTTTCTTCCATTTCCCTCACCCTTCCCATCTTCCCTTTATCGACCATTCCTTTACCCTCTTCTCCCCCTCTGTGCACCCTTTACCCTCTTCTCTTCTCTATCCACCCTTACTTTACCCTCTTCTCCCCTCTCTTCCCCTCCCCTGTCGCTTACCCGCCGGCTGGTGTCCGTGTCCAATTAAAAGTGAATTCAAAAAATCTGTCCTAAATTTGAGCAGGTGTTGATCCTTTCAGTGAACTGTGTGTGTGTGTGTGTGTGTGTGTGTGTGTGTGTGTGTGTGTGTGTGTGTGTGTGTGTGTGTGTGTGTGTGTGTGTATGTGTGTGTGTGTTTGAAATTTGTTTATTATATATATTGAAAACATAACCAAAATATGCCGCATATCCGCGGTCGGTCTGATTATTTTTACTTTGCTGTAGACAAAAGTCAAATTTATTAAATTAAAAATAAAACAAAGGTAGTTAAACCTGACGTCAGGAAATATGTGAATATTTATTTAATAATTCGTTTTTTTTTCCATTGCTGGTTTATGGGTGAACATACACTAATGTAGAGCAATGGTGGTGTACCATTGCTCTAGTGTTGTGTACCAATGGTAGTGTACCATTGCTCTAGTGTTGTGTACCAATGGTAGTGTACCATTGCTCTAGTGTTGTGTACCAATGGTAGTGTACCATTGCTCTAGTGTTGTGTACCAATGGTAGTGTACCATTGCTCTAGTGTTGTGTACCAATGGCAGTGTACCATTGCTCTAGTGTTGTGTACCAATGGCAGTGTACCATTGCTCTAGTGTTGTGTACCAATGGCAGTGTACCATTGCTCTAGTGTTGTGTACTAATGGTAGTGTACCATTGCTCTAGTGTTGTGTACCAATGGCAGTGTACCATTGCTCTAGTGTTGTGTACCAATGGTGGTGTACCATTGCTCTAGTGTTGTCTACCAATGGTGGTGTACCATTGCTCTAGTGTTGTGTACCAATGGTGGTGTACCATTGCTCTAGTGTTGTGTACCAATGGTGGTGTACCATTGCTCTAGTGGTGTGTACCAATGGTGGTGTACCATTGCTCTAGTGTTGTGTACCAATGGTAGTGTACCATTGCTCTAGTGTTGTCTACCAATGGTGGTGTACCATTGCTCTAGTGTTGTCTACCAATGGTGGTGTACCATTGCTCTAGTGTTGTCTACCAATGGTGGTGTACCATTGCTCTAGTGTTGTCTACCAATGGTGGTGTACCATTGCTCTAGTGTTGTGTACCAATGGCAGTGTACCATTGCAATGGTAGTGTACCAATAGCAGTGTACCATTGCAATGGTAGTGTACCATTGCTCTAGTGTTGTGTACCAATGGTGGTGTACCATTGCTCTAGTGTTGTGTACCAATGTTAGTGTACCATTGCAATGGTAGTGTACCATTGCTCTAGTGTTGTGTACCAATGGTGGTTTACCATTGCTCTAGTGTTGTGTACCAATGTTAGTGTACCATTGCAATGGTAGTGTACCATTGCTCTAGTGTTGTGTACCAATGGTGGTGTACCATTGCTCTAGTGTTGTGTACCAATGTTAGTGTACCATTGCAATGGTAGTGTACCATTTAATTTTTTTCTGTTGGTCTGGTGAGTGTGTTGTGGTGTAGTGTAGTTTGTTATGTTAAGACTTGTGTGAATAGTTATTGTCTATGTAGTGTAAAATAGTTTGCTTCACCCACGAACTCTACAAATAATTACCAATGGGACTAAAATCACCTTAACTAATTTTGCCCAAACCTAACCGAGTTCTGACTATTCACGAAATATATAATCTATAATAATATTATTACCGAGGAAATGCAGTTTTTATGAGACCGTGGGAGTATATTTGGTAGCTGACCATTGTGGTCAGCTACAGATGGGACGAGCACAGCATGTGGATGTGTGGTATAATACCAGTATTGATATTGAAATTGGGCAAAAGAGGTCCCTGATGACCAATTTTGGAACTAATTATTCGCAGTAATTGCAGATAAGTGGAATTTATTTCATTTTTTTCTGGTTGTTAGAGCATGTGCTGGATTGTCTTTGGTGGAACTGTAGGCTTGTATTATTTTGTTTACATTAATGAGTTTCTGTTATTTTTTTCTCATCGTTTTGAACTGTCAAGAACAATTTAGACAAATTAAGCGTTGTATTTTAAGCTTTCTGTGTGAATATCTGAAATTTGCATCAGATACTCCAAATTGGGTACTTTAAGGGTATTTTTCTCTTAATACACACACACACACATACACACACACACACACACACACACACACACACACACACACACACACACACACACACACACACACACACACACACACACATGGAGTGTGGGAAGACGGGACATCACGAGCGTAGCTCTCATCCTGTAACTACACTTAGGTAATTACACACACACACACACACACACACACTCAAAGAGTGGTTCACACCCAAACAGTGTAACAACCACAACTATGAACTGTGTGTGACCTGTGTGTGACCTGTGTGTGACCTGTGTATATGACCTGTGTGTGACCAGCGTGTGACCTGTGTGTGACCAGGGGAGTCATTATGGCTTGTTGACAAGCACGGCTCCATCTCTGACGTCACGCATGGTCGTTATCCGTCAGATCAATAGACCGGCCGCATGGCTCACCTTTCCGTTCCCATAGTCCGGTACACCAACACTTTTACACTTATCTAAAAGGTCACTTTTCTAGGTCTAGAAATCTTATCTAGATCACTTATATCTTGTTTAGGTCACTTATCACTTGTCTAGGTCACTTATCACTTATATAGGTCACTTACCCCATCTACAAACCTTCCACAGGATTCAATAATCAGCAGTTACCCAACTCTCAGTAGCCTAGTTACTGCTAGGTGAACAGCGGTATCAGGTAAAAGGCAGTGTGCCCAACTATTTCTATCCCGCCCGGAAACCGAACCCGGGATCCCTGGTTGTGCATCCCGTCCTCATTAACAAAGGCCAAATGCTCGTTAATCAACCCACCAAACTCATGTTTATGAATGAAAAGTACTTTACACACGACTCCCAACTGATGATGTGTGAAGTTAACTCGAGCGGCGCTTCGTTCACGTCCCCAGTTCGAATCCCACCTCTCTAGATGCTGCAAGTGCCAATAATGGCCGACAGAACCTAACTACCTAACCTAAGTTAGTCCTAAATATTCAACATATTCTAGAATGTAATAATATTAACTTTTATTTGAGGAAATGCAAATATTAAAAACGTTAAAATTGCGTTAAAATTGGGGGTTGTACGCCGGTTGGACGATCCTAACCTGAGGACAGATTGCAGTTGTGGGTCGAGAACGAAGCCTATTGTACTACGAGACCCTATAAATGTTATCAATATTTGCATATTTAATATATTGTTAACTTTTCTTCCTTCTAATCTTTTACGGACCACATGGGTGAACCACTGAGCCACACCATTGGTGTGTGATACACGCATGTACACATGTGTACTACTGATTCATATTTGCGTGTAAACATATAACAAAACAAATATATGTATTGTAACACATTTGTAACACAAGTACATATGAATATTCCCCCCTCACTACACTATCACTACACTTCCCCTCACTACACTGTCACTACACTTCCCCTCACTGCACTCCCCCTCACTACACTCCCCCTCACTATACTTCCCCTCACTACACTATCACTACACTTCCCCTCACTGCACTCCCCCTCACTATACTGTCACTACACTCTCCCTCACTACACTCTCTCTATCTCGTCATTCTCTTCAATACCTGTCAAACTACTTATCTCACCGTCGGGGCGTTTCACTCATTTCCTTGCATCTCACTCCTTCCCTCCCTCTCTCCTTCTCCTTCCCTTTCTCCTCCCGCTCTTCCTCCTCCTCTCCCTCTTTCCTTTTCATTTTATATGTTTACTATTTGTAATTATTGGCCACTTTTCGAGCTTTCACTTGTCACTTTAATTTTTCTCACACTTTCTCTTCTTACGCTTCTTTAATTGGTTTTCCCTCCTTTCCAATCTGCTTTGCTGTCATGCCTCCTCCTCCCCCTCCCCGCTCCCCTCCTCCTCCTCCATCTCCCCTCTTCCCCCCTCCTCCTACTCCTCCATGTCCCCTCCAATTTTGACCTGTATATTCCGTTACCTGGTTAAGGGATAACAGACAGACTAAGAGCGTTCCGCGTTCTGGAGATTGGACTTTTATAGTCCTGGTGGGCCACAGAGGATTGTCACCTCCGATTTAGGTCATTCAGTTACCATCGTTTCCCACACCTGTTACATTCCACTCTCACCTCTCCCACACTTACCACAAATCTTCCCGACACCTAACCCATACTCGCCCCATCAATGCCACACTTCCCTCCACACCTATCCCCACATAGTAGGCATCCATCAGTCTCAGGAGCCTATGGAGTTGCGGTCTGGTCGGTCTGGAGTGGCCTCTACAGGGCGCAAAGCCAGGGTAGTTAGATACGGGGAAGAAGCAGTTACCCATGTAGCAGGTCCTCATTCCCCCCTCCCAAAGTCTCCAATGGAAAGGCAAACGCCAATACGATTGGCGTCCAGCTCTGTCGGAGGAACTGTCAGAACGAGGTTGACGGCTACCTACCTGAAAGCACAACTACCCCCCACATATCCCCCACACCTCCCCACCACCTCCCCACCACATCCTCACAACCTCCCCACCACCTCCCCAGCACATCCTCACACCTCCCCACAACCTCCCCATCTGAATCTGGTGTTTCAATATTGAAGGAAGAACTCTTTGTACAGCCTGAGAGAGAGCGGGGGGGGGGGGGGGGGTGAGAGCGCCCATGGGGTGGGACTCTGGCGAGAGATGCTCAATATATAGGCTCTAGTCTCTCGTTCAAAGGAAATGGAAGAAGAGGAGAATAAGAAATGAGTGAACATGAAGAATGAATGGAGAATAATGATAAATGTTAAAAAAGGGGAGATATAAAGCATTAATCTGAAAAAGAGAGAGAGAGAGAGAGAGAGAGAGAGAGAGAGAGAGAGAGAGAGAGAGAGAGAGAGAGAGAGAGAGAGAGAGAGAGAGAGAGAGAGAGAGAGAGAGAGCCAAAAATTCCAGCCGTGTATATTTGTTCTGATCTAATTGGATGATTCATGTGGTTCTAAACACGGACGCAGGAAGGGAATAAAAAGCAAGTCACAGGTCAGAGAGGAAATAAAAACCATGTGTAAGAAGCTTGAGAATGAAACGAGGGGAAGAAGCCGCTGGAGTCGGTCATTGGTCGGGTAAACACGCCGAGGGGAGGAGACGCCATCGGCAAAACTCTTCTGTTTTCCTTTTTCTTATTTTTTCTCTCTCTCCCTCGTATGGCGTTGGGAGGGTAGAGAGGGGGAAGATGAGAGAGGGTGGGAAGGGGGAAGGGGAAGAGTAGGACGGGTGGTGAACGGGTCAGGTGAATGAGAGAGAGAGAGTATGAGTGGGAAAAATGAGAGAGGAGGGTGAGTGAGAAGTGATGAGGTAGGATGAGGAAAGTAGGCTGAAGGGATGCTTCGGGGAGAGGGAACCAAGAACACAAGAACAAAGGTAACTGCAGAAGGCCTATTGGCCCACACGAGGCAGCTCCTATCTATAACCACCCAATCCCAAACCAGAGCGGTAGCGGAGGACAGGTAGATATATCAGTAGATAACGTGGAAGGCAGGTAGACAGAGTAGAGGTTAGACAGGGAGTACGTCGTTTATTGTAGACATTGATGACCTTATTGACCCCATAGTGTTGTGACCTCACCACGTGGTGATCATCACAGCACGGGTATCAGTGGTGGCTATACTTGAAGGTCGTGGTCGCCATTTTGAGGGGATTAATTAATGAATTAAAGGTAAACTCGGAGGTAACAATGAATCCCGCTCTTGCTGAGCAGCGGCAAGCGTCCAGGAGTGTAAACTAAGTCACTTTCGATCATGTGGGGCTCCCAACTCCCATGTACAAAGCAGTACTGGCTGCCTGCAGCATCTCAAGAAGTAACTTTGCCACGCCTCGCGTCCTATGAGAAAAGCTCAAGTTGTATATGGAGTATTCACATCAGCGAGGACCTGTTGTCGTGTACCACATCCCTTGCTAATCATGTGGGAGTTGTTGTTGTTGTTTCAGCTACTTAGATTCAGCTACTGGGAACAAAACGTTGCAAGTAGCACGGGCTATGGTGAACCCGTAGTGGACTTACCCGGCACAGGAGCGGGGCAAGTAGCACGGGCTATGGTGAACCCGTAGTGGACTTACCTGGCACAGGAGCGGGGCTGTAATAGGGAATTTCTCTGTTATATACTCTCAGGTGACCTTCCTCCAATTTTCAGTTTATCATTTCCGCACTCAATTTCTTCTACAGTTCGAGAACTTGCCAGGAATACTTAATGTCTCTCTCAAGAGTTTCCAGATCCGCAGACGCGAGCAGGAAAGCACCTTAATCTAAAACAACTACGGTATTAAATAAACATAAATGCATTGATTTCAAATGAGGATAATACCTCACATTAACCCTTCAACACTCCACCTGATTCCTGTTATCACAACAGCATTAAATATAATAATTTATAGGTAAACACCTCTGCCAGTAGAACAGTCTCTCCCTTAATATTGACGCATCTCCAGTAGATCTGCGGTGGCAACTCTCACATGTCAACCCGTCTTCTTAAAAATAACGTCACTTTTCGCTCGTATGCCCGCTACGGCCAAATTTGGACGTAATTTGAAATGAAATCGACTCACAAAAGTGACGTACTGTTCCGTTTTCTGTTTGAGTCGTCCGGCTTACTCGGCAAGCTTAGAAAAGGAAACTTTCCATTAACGTTTTTCATACCGTTTTGAAACTTTATGAGAATTTCCTGCCCACCTAACCTATCAGAGGACCCTTAACTTACTGTTGTTGAAAAAAAAATCCCAAATTCAGCCTTGCCCTTCCCTTTACTCCGCTCTCCTACATCAGCTACTAGAGCAAATCCAGCCCGTCTATCCTTGCTCTAGCCCTCTTCAGTAATGTTATGTACATATCATCGACCTTTCTCACTTACACCTTTTCCTGTCTTTTCCTCTCTCCTTCCGTCTTGCATCTTATTTCGCAGACTTCTCCTCACACCTTTTATCTTCCTCCCCCGTTCTTTCCTCTACCATCCTCCTTCCAATTCCCCATCTCCTTTTTTCCTTCACACCTCTCCCTTTCGTAAGGGAAGGGGAGATGAGACGGATGCCCCAAGGGGCAGATGGGGGAGAGCGTGTCTTCCCCAGTCCTCCCACATGGAGGGAAAGTTGTTTAAAAAAATTATCCTGCAAGTTTGCAAACATTATATAATATATATATATATTATATAATGTATATATATTCATAGTCTTTCTTGTAACATATGTTAGTGAATATGACAGAAAGAGGGAGATAACTGACGATTCTGTCACTAATCTTCAATATTTTCTTATGTGTTCTACACTAAGTTACACTTGACCATCTTCAAGACCACGACGAAACGTCCTACATACTGGCACAGCCATCATTGAAACACAGAACACAGGGAAGCTACAGTGGGCTTATTGGTCTACAGTGAGGAGCTGCATCTCATTGTGGGTTATGTATTCAGCTGAATACAATCAATGAGATACAATCAAATTGTATCAACTTATACTCTCACTGAAAATGTTGATAGAGTTAGTGAATCGGAGAGTTGGAGAGTTAAATTTTTAATCTTGCTTCTCAAGTGAACAAACCGTAAGAAACATTGAAAAGATTCGTGTTAGATTCATTGATCTAGCACGAATTTCTGTCGTGTTGACTAATAAACGTATACATGCATACATATATGTATCTTTGTATTTGTTTCACATGTAGTAATATGACTTCCCGTGCTAGTCTTGTTTTCAAGTTATTTGTATCCAAATTGTTGAATGTTGGCAATTTCAAACATTTAGCGAGAGGACTCTTGTTAGAAAGCGGGTCGTTCAGTGGTTGGCCCTTCACCAATTACCACGCTAACTATCGCTGTTCTGAAAGCATCGTTAACTTTTGATTATTTCACTGATCTTAATTTATTTGGCTTTTTGACATTGAGAACTTTGGTTAATAATAGGTTCTGTTTCTTTCTCCTGTCTCCGCTTATGTCTGCTTTCTTTCCCGTCTCCTCCTTTCTTTTACTTAACTTTTCATCACATCATTCATCCCTCACTATTCTTCCCTTTTCCATTCTTAATTTTCCCTTTCTGTTTCCTCTCCCTTACTTCCTTCTCCATAAGCATGCGAGGAGTCACAATAACGTGGCTGAAGTATGTTGACTTGACCACACACTAGAAAGTGAAGGGACGACGACGTATCGGTCCGTCCTGGACCATTCTCAAGTCTATTGTGTTTATTCCTCTATATTATTCTTTGATTTCCTTCACTGTGTTCTCCTTTTATTTGTATTTTACCTAATTTCTTTCTTCTCACGAGTTAATTTTCCTCATTTATCCACTTCATTCTTAGTTTCTTTTAGCTTTTACTCGTTGTTCACTTTCTCTCACTTCTCTGTATCTTTTTCATCATTTAATTTTCCTTTCAATTTTATATTTAATCCGAATTTCCTTTCCTTTCCCTACAATCTCTATCCTTCGTTTTATCTATTTACTCATTTTCCTTATACTTCTATCCCCTTTTTACTTGTTCCACCAGTATCATGTCTGTCTGTCTCTTCCTCATTCACTTCAGCGATATTATCATGTTATTCTGCTACACGCTCAGAGCATCTTTCCTGTACTTCTTCCCCTTCCTCCCTCATCACTCCCTCCCCTTTCCCCTCACCGTCCCATCCCTCTCTCCATAGTAACAACCAAGAAGTCTGAAGCTGTCTCGCACGCCTCCTCCCTCCCCCTCTCCCCCTCTTTCCCTCTTCCTCTCCCCCCCCTCTTTCTCTCTCCCTCTCCACTCTCCCTCCCTTTTCCTACGCGTCCTCTCATATCTTTCTCCTCCTTCCTGTCTGTATCTTTCTTTACCACTACTATTCTATCGTTTATCTGATTTGCTGTCTCCTATTCTCTTATTTGTCTCTCTTCAGCTCTTATTTCTATATTCCCATTCTTCTCTCCTTTTATTACCGTTCTTTATCACACCCTTTTCATTCCGTTCCCATTCAACTCTTCCTCCCCTTTGCATTCTCCCATTTCATTCCAATCCCTTCCCCTTCCATTCTCTTCCCTTCCATTCCCATCCCTCCCCCTCGCCACCGTGCAGTGGACATTCCTGGCGACTCAAGTTATTGCTCACTCCGACGGCCTGGTCGCGC
Source organism: Procambarus clarkii (assembly GCF_040958095.1). NCBI lineage: Eukaryota > Metazoa > Arthropoda > Malacostraca > Decapoda > Cambaridae > Procambarus > Procambarus clarkii. Next base: position 16,496,100 of record NC_091207.1, on the reverse strand, counting down.
TCGTCCTCCAGTTGATGCGAACTTGAGAACTGATTAAATTTGCTCAATATTTTGGCTAGAATAAACTCGCAAAACATCAATACGTTTAAGACAGGAAATATTTCATACCCTTCCGCAGAAATGGGATTTCTGGCACGGTCTTTAACACGGAGTTGAATGAATTGTTTGATCTCTGATCGAATGTTAAGGAATATATTTTATAGTGAGGAATTGATATGCATGTGATGATTTAATTCTGGTAATGATGGTACGTGAAGCTAATGTTAAGTTGATGAATATGTAGGCTTCTTGCGCAAGGCATTTTTCCTATACTTGTATCTGTTCCTCATTCATGCCTCTCAGCTCTCATTCATATTCCTCAGCCCTCATTCATATCATGCTTGTAACATATCCCTCATTATTTTTGTTGTAGATTCAGCTACCCGGAACAACAAGTTCCAAGTAGCACGGGCTATGGTGAGCCCGTAGCGGACTTACCTGGCACAGGAGCGGGGCAAGTAGCACGGGCTATGGTGAGCCCGTAGTGGACTTACCTGGCACAGGAGCGGCAAGTAGCACGGGCTATGGTGAGCCCGTAGTGGACTTACCTGGCACAGAAGCGGCAAGTAGCACGGGCTATGGTGAGCCCGTAGCGGACTTACCTGGCACAGGAGCGGGGCTGTTTACTGTAGAGGAGAATATCGGTTAAGAAAGGGAATTGTAGTCCCCGTGGCGCAGTGGTAAACCACTTGCCTGGCGCTTTGAATGCGCTTTGGCCTGGGTTCGTATCCTGGCCGGGGAGGATTGACTGGGCGTCACTTCTTAACTGTAGCCTCTGTTCACCCAGCAGTGAATGGGTACCTGGTTGTTAAACGATTTGGCAGGTCGTATTCCGGGGAAAAATTAGGATTAAGGACCTGCCCGAAACGCCACGCATGCTGGTGGCTGTACAAGAATGTAAAGGAGTATGGATAATGAAAGGAAAAGGGTGTACAGATAAAGAAAATGGAAAGGGAATGAAAAGGGGAGTAAGAATAGACGAGAACGAACAATAAAAACTAATGCTGCACAACAGGAGGAATTAATAAAGATTAAAAAGAAGGTAAACAGTAAAAGCAAGTGAAGGTAGAGCATGAATTGATAAAAGGAGAAGGAGCAAAGTGAGAGAAGAAAAGGGTCATGGAAAAGGAAGAAAGGTCGAGGGGGAGAAGATAAGGGGAAGCTGAGGGACCGCGGGAGACGCCTAGCAACAGAGGAGGACCGACATCAGCTGACGTCAGACAGACGCTGTTTACAATTTCACCAAATCACGAAATCTGTGAATATTACCTAGAACACCAATCATAGGATAGAGCTTAGTGACTCTGGCTCTGTTGTTGTTGTTGTTGTTGTCTTGTTGTCTGGCTCTGTTGTTGTTGTTGTCTTGCTGTCTGGCTCTGTTGTTGTTGTTGTTGTTGTCTTGCTGTCTGGCTCTGTTGTTGTTGTTGTTGTTGTCTTGTTGTCTGGCTCTGTTGTTGTTGTTGTTGTTGTCTTGTTGTCTGGCTCTGTTGTTGTTGTTGTTGTCTTGCTGTCTGGCTCTGTTGTTGTTGTTGTTGTTGTTGTTGTTGTTGTTGTTGTTGTTGTTGTCTGGCTCTGTTGTTGTTGTTGTTGTTGTTGTTGTTGTTGTCTGGCTCTGTTGTTGTTGTTGTTGTTGTTGTTGTTGTTGTTGTCTTGTTGTCTGGCTCTATTGTTGTTGTTGTTGTTGTCTTGTTGTCTGGCTCTGTTGTTGTTGTTGTTGTTGTTGTTGTTGTTGTTGTTGTTGTTGTTGTCTGGCTCTGTTGTTGTTGTTGTTGTTGTTGTTGTTGTTGTTGTCTGGCTCTGTTGTTGTTGTTGTTGTTGTTGTTGTTGTTGTTGTTGTCTGGCTCTGTTGTTGTTGTTGTTGTTGTTGTTGTTGTTGTCTGGCTCTGTTGTTGTTGTTGTTGTTGTTGTTGTTGTTGTTGTTGTCTTGTTGTCTGGCTCTATTGTTGTTGTTGTTGTTGTCTTGCTGTCTGGCTCTGTTGTTGTTGTTGTTGTTGTCTTGTTGTCTGTCTCTATTGTTGTTGTTGTTGTTGTTGTTGTTGTTGTTGTCTTGTTGTCTGGCTCTATTGTTGTTGTTGTTGTTGTTGTTGTTGTTGTCTTGTTGTCTGGCTCTATTGTTGTTGTTGTTGTTGTCTGGCTCTGTTGTTGTTGTTGTTGTCTTGTTGTCTGGCTCTATTGTTGTTGTTGTCTGGCTCTGTTGTTGTTGTTGTTGTTGTTGTCTGGCTCTATTGTTGTTGTTGTTGTTGTTGTCTGGCTCTATTGTTGTTGTTGTTGTTGTCTGGCTCTGTTGTTGTTGTTGTTGTTGTCTGGCTCTATTGTTGTTGTTGTTGTTGTCTGGCTCTGTTGTTGTTGTTGTTGTTGTTGTCTGGCTCTATTGTTGTTGTTGTTGTTGTCTGGCTCTGTTGTTGTTGTTGTTGTTGTTGTTGTCTGGCTCTATTGTTGTTGTTGTTGTTGTCTGGCTCTGTTGTTGTTGTTGTTGTCTGGCTCTGTTGTTGTTGTCTGGCTCTGTTGTTGTTGTCTGGCTCTGTTGTTGTTGTTGTTGTTGTTGTCTGGCTCTGTTGTTGTTGTTGTTGTTTTTGTCTGGCTCTGTTGTTGTTGTTGTTGTTGTTGTTGTCTGGCTCTGTTGTTGTTGTCTGGCTCTGTTGTTGTTGTTGTTGTTGTTGTCTGGCTCTGTTGTTGTTGTTGTTGTTGTTGTCTGGCTCTGTTGTTGTTGTTGTTGTTGTTGTCTGGCTCTGTTGTTGTTGTTGTTGTTGTTGTCTTGTCCTCAGCCCCGTTATTGCGAATAGTTCTCTGTATACTTTCAGTGTTTTATTATTTAATGTCAATAACCTTTAAGTTTATTATACTAGAAGTATGCCTGGAGCATACCAGGATTATGCATATTCTGGAGTATACCTGGAGAATACCTCGAGTGAGTTCTGAGAGTTCTTATACTCCCCAATGCCTGGCCTGACACGACTTGCGATAACTTGGTCCAACAGGCTGTTGCTTGGAACGGCCCGCAGGCCCACATACCCACTACAACAACCCGGTTGATCCGGCGCTTCTTGCTGCAGGAACGTGTCTAAGTTTCTCGCTGGAGATGTGTTTTTCACCGGACTGATGCGGTCCTTATGGGAGTAGCCGAAGGTGAGGCTCGAACATGCTCAGTCAGGGTCATTATGTGCGTGGTTGATGAGCTCTTGAAGATCTGAGTGTTGAGAAGTCATGTTCTCTGTGAGTGTGTGCCCCTGTGAGTGTGTTCTGTGAGTGTGTGCCCCTGTTGGTGTGTTCTGTGAGTGTGTGCCCCTGTGGGTGTGTTCTGTGAGTGTGTGCCCCTGTGAGTGTGTGCCCCTGTGGGTGTGTTCTGTGAGTGTGTGCCCCTGTGGGTGTGTTCTGTGAGTGTGTGCCCCTGTGGGTGTGTTCTGTGAGTGTGTGCCCCTGTGGGTGTGTTCTGTGAGTGTGTGCCCCTGTGAGTGTGTTCTGTGAGTGTGTGCCCCTGTGAGTGTGTTCTGTGAGAGTTTGCCCCTGTGAGTGTGTGTTCTGTGAGTGTGTGCCCCTGTGAGTGTGTTCTGTAAGATCATGTCTTTTCTCATATGTTCGCCAAGTGCTGTATAGGCAACATATAAGCACAGAATCAACTAATTAAGAAAAAATAAACAAAACCCACTTAAGAATGAGAAAATAATACCTAACAAATCTATTTTTAAAAATGAAGAAATTGATTTTAAATAATACTGGAGGCAAGAGACTGTCTCCACTCTACCACCATATCACTATCGGTAGCAATTCTCAAAGTATAAAAGTTGTCAAAACTTATTAGAAACTTTTGCTATCAAATACTTTTTTCGCGGGCGGAGACAGGAGTATCGTAGGGTATAGGTTGAGGTGAATGGTGGAGCGGGCGGTCTGGTCAGAAAGGGTTAGGAGGGGGGAGTGGGGATGGGCTGTGTGGGGGGGAGGAGAGGTGATGGGCTGCCTGGGGGGGGGGGAGTGGGGATGGGTTGTGTAGGGAGGGAGGGAAACGGGCGAAAGCTCGTAGAGAGGTAGGGATTGTGGTGGGGGAAGAGTTTGAAACAGCGGTTGGTTGCTGGGGGAGGAGGGTTAGAGGCTAGGGAGGCAGGGGGAGTGGTTAGTTGGGGGGGACATAAGAGGCGGGGAAGGGGTTAGGGGGGGGTTTCTGGGTAGGGGAATGTTGGGGACATTAAAATTGACAAACAGGTTGTATTTGCGAATAAAAAAAGATATATATATATATATATATATATATATATATATATATATATATAATATATATATAATATATATATATATTATTAAATATGACCGAAAAAGTAAGATTAATAATTCTAACACGAATTTTCTCAATCTTTCGTACATTTCTTTTCACTGTTGGAGGTAATTCAAAAATCAAGTCTCCAAAATTCATTTTTATTTCTAGTCTTATTTCCCCTACCCAGAAAGACTGCTACCAAAATATACTAATATATATATATATATATATATATATATATATATATATATATATATATATACATATATATATATATATATATATATATATATGAAGCAAAAATGAAACTACAGGCG
>NC_091207.1:16331495-16486495 GCF_040958095.1 Procambarus clarkii | reverse complement strand
ATGTTAACAAACACGACCTCACAAGCGAATTTCCAAACATCGATTTCGTTCCCCAGAACAATGAAGGGGAATATATTTGAAGAATATATTCTTCAAATATATTTCAGAATATTTTACATATATTGTAGGATATTGTAACTATATCCCAGGATACTTTAAATATATTCCAGGATATTTTAAATATATTCAACAGTATTACCAAAAATTCCATGATACTTTAAAAATATTCCAGTGTTTAAAATACATTCCAGGATACTGTAAATGTATTCTAGGATATTTTCAATATTTGACGATGGTTTCCATTCCTAAGTGAGAGTTCAGTTGCCATCAGTGAACGCAGCAAGGGGTCCTATTGAGCACTGGTCCTGTTATAGAACTCTGCAAATTGACTTTTTAAGCCAGGGATTCATTGCAAAATCGCTTGTAATATTTTTTTTGTGACTGCAACTCCTTGAAGCTGGTGACTTTGTGCGTTTGGCAGCGCCATGTTATTTCTGTATCACGTCATGTTATTTCTCTATCAAGTCATGTTATTTCAGTCACATGTTATTTATTGGTCACGAGATGAACAGAGGAACAAGGTAAAGCTCTCTTAGATTGCTCATATATAGGAAAAACAGCTACGTTACAGTTGGAAAGGGAGAGGCCCAACCCTCTCTCGAACGGACACGAGCCTCTCTCTCGAGCGAACACAACCCTCTCTCGAGTGGACATAACTCTTTCTCAAGCGGACACAACCCTCTCTCCAGCGAACACGAGCCCATCTCGAACGGACCCAACCCTCTCTCGAGCGAACACGAGCCCCTCTCTCGAGCGAACACAACCTTGCACCCAGCGCTACATACCCTTACGCTCCTATACTATTCTTTCACTTCATAACCTGAGGTATTAAGTGGAAGTAGCCAGCACGTATAGGGCTGCGAGCCGCACCTCTGGCCCTGGCACTAGCAGGGGGCACTCTGGGTAATGACATCAGTGCCACTCTATATGGATGCAAATGGCTTGGCATTGAGGCAAAGTTCCAAGTGCTGGGAAGAGGGGGTGCAGGAAAATCGTTTTAAGAGGTTTTGTGCTGCTAGGAGGGGTGGTGCTAGGAGCGAAGGAGCTAGGCAGGAAGGAGTTAGGTGGAAGGGAACTAGGTGAGGTGCTGCATGCTGTTACGAGCTAGATGGATTGTCAACCACCTCTACCCACTTCCACCCATCTCTTCCCACCACCAGTCTCCTCAAGCCATATTCACTCACGTGTAGCCACCTCCATTCACCTTAAGTCTCCTCCTCCTGCTCCTCCTGCCTCCTCTACCCACTTGGACACCTGTAGCAACTCAGACTAACATGTGTGACACGTGTTTCTGCTGTTTCACTTTTTTGAAGCTTCGCTATTTTTTATTGTTTCCTTTTTCAATTGATTTGTTTTTCTAGAGACCTCTGGACCTTTAACCCTAGTGTGTGTGTGTGTGTGTGTGTGTGTGTGTGTGTGTGTGTGTGTGTGTGTGTGTGTGTGTGTGTGTGTGTGTGTGTGTGTGTGTTTGGGTGTGTGTGTGCTCTCATCTATATATACCTACATGCCTATAATTATTTGGGCCGAGCCTTAGCTCTTGGTTCTCGTCTCTTTAATCGTCAGACATACGTCCAACTACTTAAACCTTTGATACTATCGTATTCACTGCCGCTCTTATGTATGAGGTCTGTCTCCACTACGTACTGTCCAACCACTTGGGCTGGACGGTAGAGCGACGGTCTAGCTTCATACAGGTCGGCGTTCAATCCCCCGACCGTTCACCATCCCTTCCCCTCCCCGTCCCATCCTAACTCCTTATGCGCCCCTGCGTTCATGCGCGCCTGCGTTCATGCGCGCCTGCGTTCATGCGCCCCTGCGTTCATGCGCGCCTGCGTTCATGAGCGCCTGCGTTCATGCGTTAATGCGCGCCTGCGTTCATGCGCGCCTGCTCGTCTTGCTGAGGACTCGAACACGTGCGGGTAAATGTGCATGAATGCCGAATATCTAATTTATTTACAGCAAGGGAGACATAACTCTTGGACTCGTCTCTGCTCACTAGTACAACTTTACTCGCTGATTTCTATTGTTTTTCTAACTATGAGGTTATGAAGATGAGTGACTACCATCACTTTATTCTGAATGTTCCAGTTTCCATCTATTTCTTGTTTCCATCCGTTTCTTCTCGTTGTTTCCACTTACGTCTTCTCGTTCTGTTTCCCCTACTTGATACAGTCCATCTCTGAGAAAATATTTGGCCCGTACGGTAGGATTGAATCCATATCCTTAGATCCCCCCGGTACACACACACACACTGCCGGATGAGCCATGATGAGCCGTGTGTCTGTGTATGGCCCATCGTACAGCGCCAGTATGTTGTCATAGATACATCACTTTGGGATTTCAATCTTAATTCTGTATATGTCTCTCAGAATCTTTTAGGACCCTCAGCTGTCCCTTAGCCACAACCTGGTACTCAAATTATGGGCTCCATTCTGAGGTGTATAGTCCAGGACTGGCCTTACAAGGGCAGCGTTCAAATCCTTGTTTAGGTTGCTAAAATCAAGTCTTATAGGTGTGTAGGAGGGGATTTGTGGTTGAGTTACCACGCTGGTCCGCGTCTTGTCCATTTGCGATGCATAACCCATCACTTGACACGGCCTGCATACCTTTAAGAAACAGGGGTTCCCGAGGGTGGCCGCCCCTGCTGCTACAAGAGCGGCCCTGGGCTTGGCCCGCCTCCCGCCCTCAATCATTCAGGCGTAGTCTGTGTCACCCTCCGCCGTCCCACGCCCAGGGTTCACTCTAACAGAGCTGTATCGTTGCCTGTACGTTGGGCGGCCTCGTCCGACATGCCAGGAAAAACATTTGGAATTGCTCCGAGGTCCTTGTTTTAGAGTACTATCGTCTGCTCCTGCAGCTCATTCTTGAGCCAGATCTAAGCCCATGGGTATCAACAACGGGGATATTGATTTATTTTCCCTTGCTTGCAATTGTCTACTTAAGAAGCTTCTTGCAGTTCTTTGATTTCTTAGTATTCTTAAAGGATTTGTTACAAGGCTTTATGGTAGCGGAGCCGGTCGGCCTAGCGGACAGCACGCGGGACTTGTGATCCTGTGGTCCTGGGTTCGATCCCAGGCGCCGGCGAGAAACAATGGGCAGAGTTTCTTTCACCCTATGCCCCTGTTACCTAGCAGTAAAATAGGTACCTGGGTGTTAGTCAGTTGTCACGTCCTGCTTCCTGGGGGTGGAGGCCTGGTCGAGGACCGGGCCGCGGGGACACTAAAGCCCGAAATCATCTCAAGATAACCTCAAGAAGATAGCGTCAATTTCTACTTTCGACTGTTGATTTAATCCCCAAAACGAAAGGGCTTTTAATTATAAAAGGCTTAAGTAGAATAATTAGCATTATCATAAAAACAGGATGCGATCATATAGGACTAATATCACTGGAATTAAATGATACCTTGCAGTATCAGCTATTATATCAGTTGAGACATAATCACAGCATATAAGATACTCAAGATTGCAAACACCGTACAAATGGACAGGCTCTTCAGCGGTGTAACCAAATGGAGAGAAAATACGTGGAAACTGAATATGTAAATAAGGCAGGGAATTATAGGCATATATTTCAACAGAATAAATGGAACACCAAGAGGAAGGAGTGGAAGCCTATACACATATTAGACTGTACATATGACTTATCAAGTGGAATTAATAAAGCATCAGCCGAGGCCCAGGAGCTAGAACTAATCCCCCCGGAAAGCACATGCAGACGAGAACATAGGTGAGTGCTTCCTTGCATATATGTACAATACATACATAAATACTTGTATGTACTGATAACACACATGTAGGCAGACAGCTGCCTGACAGCTGAGTGGACAGCGCTCGGGATTCGTAGTCCTGTACTCCGGGGATCGATCCCCGGCGATGGCGGAAACAAATAGCCAAAGTTTCTTTCACCCTGATGCCTCTGTTCACCTAGCAGTGAATAGGTACCTGGGAATTAGACAGCTGTTACGAGTTGCTTCCTGTGTGATTGTGCGTGAAAAAAAATCACTCAGTTGATTGATTGACAGTTGAGAGGCGGACCGAAAGAACCAGAGCTCAACCCCCGCAACACAACTAGGCGAATACAATGAACAAATCCACAAGGGCCGTGACGAGGATTCGAACCTACGTCTGAGAGGTGAATACACACCTCGTACTCCCTCAAGGGGAACATGTGAGAACGGTCAAGAGAGCTCCTTCATAACGCCTCACACCATTAAGGAAAAAGCCAGCAAGGTTTCTGCCTGATTACTGACGCTCCATTAACTCTCAGTTTGTCTCTGTCACGCACCCTGGGGTTTTATTTTGGGATTACGACACTTTTGAATGATATGAAGAGGTCTGGATAGATAAGGGGATGGCTTGCTCCTGGATAGACAGGGAAGATGGTTTGTTCCTGGATAGACAGGGAAGATGGCTTGTTCCTGGATAGACAGGGAAGATGGCTTGCTTCTGGATAGACTAGGGGATGAATTGCTCCTGTGTTGAAAGGCACATGGCTTCCTCCTGGATAGTCACAGAAAGGTGGGTCGATGCTTGGATAGGGAGGTAAATAGAGCCATGACAGTGAAGTTATAGTCATGACTTTCAGGATATTAATGAAGTCACTGTGCCTGGACAGTGACAATAATGCCAGCCACTGCTCCAGACACTGACAGTGACAAAGTCTGCACCATCAACCCCCTCCCCCCCCTCTCCCCAGCACGGCTGCAGTACCCAAAATGTCGACGTCAGAAGAAATAAAATAAAGCAATGGTCCCCGTGGCGAGGTGGACCCAGACAGGGACTCGTAATACATATAGCGATGACCCTGCTGTGCTACACTGAGGCTGTCATTAATAATGTTCGAATGCATTTGCAAATGAGACAATTATATACCAGATGTTACTGCAGCCAATTACTGCTATATTTTTTGTTTTGCCTCGCGCAGTTTGTGTTTGTTCTTTCCTTTTATTTTAGTTCAAACACCTTTAATTTTCTGTAGTAAATATCCGGTTCTTTATGTATATATATATATATATATATATATATATATATATATATATATATATATATATATATATATATATATATATATATATTTATATATATATATATATTTGTGCATTAATTGGCTGTTGATTGCTGGTGTTGACTTTTTGATGTGTAGTGTCTAGCAGATGTCGAGCCTCCTGCTATCGTTGTATATATATATATATATATATATATATATATATATATATATATATATATATATATATATATATATATATATATATATATATAATATGAGTTCTGAAGGTGGGTTCCTTCAGAACCCACCTCTATAAATGCTTCACTCACATACTTCAAACACAAGTAATTGCAAACTGAATCTGAACACCTAACCTAGGTATAACTGTACTCATAATATATAATTACAATATTATATGTTGAATAATAATTCCTATTTTGAATGCACAAGATGTTTAGACTGGTGAATGCTCGACTTTCCCGTCCCTTTCACCTCGGGACATAACGATACTTTAGTCAGTAATGTGGTGGAGGCTGACTCCATACACAGTTTCAAGTGTAGATATGATAAGAGCCCAGTAGGCTCAGGAACCTGTACACCAGTTGAGAGGCGGGGACCAAAGAGCCGAAGCTCAACCCCCACTAGCACAACTAGTTGAGCACACTGTTGAGTGTGTCTCTTCCACATGAAGGTTACATTTGAACACATATGAGGCTATACAACACATAAGGCTTTTGTGCACATGTGAGCTTCTACATTACATAACACTTTGCAGGTGTGAAGTTGCACTCTACATACTGCTGTAAAAAGTGTGGCGATATGCAACATAAAAAGTGGCGCTGGAGGGCGACAAAAGAGTGTAATGGGGAACCAGGTGTCGACACCAGTCATCGCCCGACACCAGAATTTGGGAACCGTCACTGTGGAATAAAAATCAGGAATTATCTCAAATGTTTTTGTCTTCCGACGGGAAGTGATGGACGACTTCGATTTCAATTAGTTCCGAACATAATTTGAATAATTTCCATTGTGTGATAGACTGACGGATAAACGAGTGTTCGAAGCCACAGTCAATTTGCAATATTCGACAGAGGATCAGTTCGTTCGTGGGTGTTCGGACATTTATTTTTCTCGCCCCAAAAGCGCTTTGCGGCTCATTAATCTTTCTCCTTGTGACTTCCTTTTCTCTCTAACCTCTCCTTTCACCTCTCATCATCTCCCTTTCACATCATACTTTCCGGTTCTTCCTCATTTTGTTCTCACCTTCCATTTCTCTTCATATCTGTCAAGTTGTTTCCTCCTCCAGTATCTCCTGTTCTCCCCCTCCGTCACCTCTCTCATTTTCCTTCTCATCTCTCCCAATTCTGATTTCTTTCCGTCTCTCCTTCCTGTCTCCCATTTTTTATATCCTTATCTCCTACCTATCTCTCCTCTCTCTCTTTCCCATCTCTAATTTCTCCTCTCACTCCCATCTCTCACATTTATCATTTTCTTCCCATCTCTCCCATTTCTCCTTTCATTCCCATTTATCACATCCTTCCCATCTCTCTTCTTCAAATTCCTTCCATTTATCACTTTCCCATCTTCCATTTCCCGTCTTTTCATCTCTTCCATTTCTCCTTTCCTCATCTCTCATATTTCTTCCCTCTTTTGGCTCTTTCCTATTTCTCATTACTCATTTTAATTTACTCCATTTATTCTCTACCACAACGCCCCATTTCATCTTCTCTCCCATTTCTTGCCCTTGCGTATAGCCTTTCACCTTCTCTCTCTCTCTCTCTCTCTCTCTCTCTCTCTCTCTCTCTCTCTCTCTCTCTCTCTCTCTCTCTCTCTCTCTCTCTCTCTCTCTCTCTCTCTCTCTCTCTCTCCACCCCGCTGGTGATAATGATGGAGCATATCTTCTTCCATTCTTGCCCATTAACTCTCACCATTAGACCAAAAAACACACGCAATGTGAACATACGTATGTACCTAATGGTGCACGGGGGGGATTTTGATTCCTGTACGCGTTCTCTTCGCGTTCTGCTGAGGGGGGGGGGGGGGTAACTGTTTGTGGTGGTGGTGGTGGTGGGGGGGGGGGGGAGGGGGAGAGTTTGTTTGCGTGTGTTTACTATTTGTACCGCCAGAATCGAGCTATTAGCTCTTGGACTCCGCCATTGTAACCAATCTGTTTCATTCGGGTGAATTTTACCCGCTGTGTGGTTTAGTGATTAAAGTACTGGATACGTTAAGGTGCATGGAGTATATATATATATATATATATATATATATATATATATATATATATATATATATATATATATATATATATATATATATATATATATATATATATATATATATATATATATATGACAGTGTCAGATCACGAAGGAAGAATTGAGACAGGAATTTCCTTAAGTACTTTCGTATTTAATAATACATCTTCCGAAGGATAATAGATGTTCGAATGCATTTATAAAAAAAATTTACATGTCAATTTCTTAAGTCAATTTATCGTAAACCTACATTCACAGGATTAGGTTTGCATTATTTTAGTTTTTGTCTTGAACTATATAAACTGAATGCGGTCTTGTGTGTATATATATATATATATATATATATATATATATATATATATATATATGTAAACATTATAAATGTAATAATCGCAGCCTCCACAAAAAATCACTTGAATCCTTGTTCTTACAAAGACAAATTAGTGTAGCTTATGATAAATATTATCTCATATACTGACGGGTCGTGTCAGTACCTGGCGCTGTCGTGAGGCTACAAAGATTTCCCAAATTTACATCTTACTAGGCTATTATATCTATTCCAAACAACTTGCTATAATGAATAAATCACTTAATCTTTTCATCGCATATGGGGCCCGAGATGATTTATTTAGTTAGATAGTTACTTCTAAATGGCCGTGAAGGGGTTAAAATAATATTTGAAATAGAAAACCAGACGATGTAAGGCAACTAAGGGTGTCATGGCTGGTGTCCCGCCTAAACTAGTCTAGTGAGGCTGACGCCCCCGCAGTGCGCGGCGGGACGCTCCACTGACCGGGAGGGACCGCTCTCCGTCCAAGTATTCTGCTCTACGATGTCTAGTAAGTAGTTTACATTGATTACGTATTACTTCAGCGATGGATGGCGTTATTCTCTATCTCTCTTACATTATGACTCTTATGAAATATACCTGGCTGGATATATATGATCAATAATAGTTTGCAATATTCAAATTTCAAACGAGGAAGTCCAGTAACGGTTTGAGTTGTCAGCATTATATAACTATTCATGTTTCTCCCACAAGCTACGTTATGGACAAGTTTACCGATTGTTAAATATCTCTGAACATTAACCTGCGGCTGTAGTTAGTAACACTCCTTCCCCTTAAAGTAACACCCCCTCCCCCTCATGTAACACCCCCTCCGCCTAATGTAACATCCCCTCCCCCTAATGTAACACCTCCTCCCCCTAATGTAACACCCCCTCCCCCTAATGTAACCCCCCTTCCCCCTAATGTAACCCCACCTAAAGTAACACTCCTCCCTCTAAAGTAACCCCCCCCCAATCTAACACTCCTTTCCCCTAAAGTAACACCCCACCCCCTAATGTATCACCCCCTCACCCCTAATGTAACACTCCCCCTTCCCCCACCCCCACTTATAGGAGCCGGTCGGCCGAGCGGACAGCACGCTTGACTTGTCATCCTGTGGTCCCGGGTTCGATCCCGGGCACCGGAGAGAAACAATGGGCAGAGTTTCTTTCACCCTATGCCCCTGTTACCTAGCAGTAAAATAGGTACCTGGGTGTTAGTGAGCTGTCACGGGCTGCTTCCTGGGGGCGGAGGCCTGGTCGAGGACCGGGCCGCGGGGACACTAAAGCCCCGAAATCATCTGAAGATAACCTCAAGAAGAAGATTCCCCCTAATGTAACACCCCCTCCCCCCTAATGTAACACCCCCTCTCCCTAATGTAACTCCCCCTCCCCCTAATGTAACTCCCCCTAGTATAACACCCCCCTCCCCCTAATGTAACACCCTCTCCCCCTAATGTAACAACCCCCTCCCCAAATGTAACACCTTTCCCTGTAATGTAACATCCCTCTCCCCCTAATTTAACACCCCCTCACCCCCCTAATGTAACACCCCCTCCCCTACTGAATCACCCCCTCTCCCCCCCTAATGTAACACCCTTTCCGCCTAATGCATCTCCCCCTCTCCCTTATGTAACACCCCCTCCCCCAAATGTAACACCCCTCTCACCCCTAATGTAACACCCCCTCCCCTTAATGTAGCGCCCCCATCCCCCTAATGTAACACCCCCTCCCCTCACGTAACACCTCTCTCACCCCTAATGTAACACCCCCTCCCCTCACGTAACACCTCTCTCACCCCTAATGTAACACCCCATCCCCCCCTCATGAAACACCCCCACTCCACATAATTTAACACCCCTCCACATAATGTAACACCCCTCCACATAATTTAACACCCCTCCACATAATGTAACACCCCTCCACATAATGTAACACCCCTCCACATAATGTAACACCCCCTCCCCCTAATGTATCACCCCCTCCCCCTAATGTATCACCCCCTCCCCCTAATATATCACCCCCTCCCCCTAATATATCACCCCCTCCCCCTAATATATCACCCCCTCCCCCTAATATATCACCCCCTCCCCCTAATATATCACCCCTTCCCCCTAATATATCACCCCCTCCCCTTAATGTATCACCCCCTCCCTCCTAATGTATTACCCCCTCCCCCTAATGTATCACCCCCTCCCCCTAATATAACACGTGTGCACTAATAAGGCACTCAGGCTGTTTACTCTACCCGAGTATATATATATTAAGTGTGAAAGAATGCACTTGAAGGTAATATTTGTACTTTCTATATTCCTATTCTCGAATCTTTGAAAAAAAAATTATAATTTAATTAATAGCCTATGTATATAAAGAATTTAGTTAGTAATTATTATAATTAAAATGGCAATATGTAAGACTTAGATTTCTAGTGTTAAAAAGACTTGTACAATAAATCTAATGCTCTTGTAGGTTATCTTGAGATGTTATCTTGAGATGATGATTTCGGGGCTTTTAGTGTCCCCGCGGCCCGGTCCTCGACCAGGCCTCCACCCCTAGGAAGCAGCCCGTGACAGCTGACTAACTCCCAGGTACCTATTTACTGCTAGGTAACAGGGGCATTCAGGGTGAAAGAAACTTTGCCCATTTGTTTCTGCCTCGTGCGGGAATCGAACCCGCGCCACAGAATTACGAGTCCTGCGCGCTATCCACCAGGCTACGAGGCCACTAGGTACTATAAAATTAATAATCTTACAGGTACTATAGCTATAATAATCTTACAGGTACTATAACTATAATAATCTTACAGGTACTATAACTATAATAATCTTACAGGTACTATAACTATAATAATCTTACAGGTACTATAACTATAATAATCTTACAGGTACTATAACTATAATAATCTTACATGTAATAAATATCTCATTATCTTACATTTACTATAAATCTAATGATCTTACATTTACTATAAATCTAATGATGTTATGTGTACTGTCTAATCATCTTACATGTACTAGAAGTTGAATAATCTCACATGTACTAGATGTCTCATAATCTTTCAGGTACTAGATGCCTCAATCATTATATGTACTAAATGCTATAATCTTACATGTACTAAATGTCTCATGCTCTTACATGTACTACGTCTCAATCTTACATGTACTAGATGTCTCATCTTACAGGTATTTGATGTCTCATAATCTTACATGTACTAGATGTCTCAATCTTACATGTATTAGATGTCTCATAATCTTATATATACTAAATGTCATAATCTTGCATGTACTAAATGTCTCATAATCTTACATGTTATAGATGTTTCTTAATCTTACATGTCCTAGATGTCTCACAATTTTACAGGAACTGTCTCATTATCTTATATGCAGATGAACCATAATCTTACATGTAGAGGTATCATAATCTTACATGTAGAGATATCATAATCTTACATGTAGATGAACCATAATCTTACATGTAAGATACCATAATCTTACATGTAGAGATATCATAATCTTACATGTAGATGAACCATAATCTTACATGTAGATGAACCATAATCTTACATGTAAGATACCATAATCTTACATTTAGATGTATCATAATCTTACATGTAGAGATATCATAATCTTACATGTAGATGAACCATAATCTTACATGTAAGATACCATAATCTTACATGTAGATATATCATGTAATAATCGCAGTATCCACTAACAAAATTTATTCCCTGTTCTTACAAAGACAAATTAGTGTAGCTTATGATAAATATTATCTCACATATTGACGGGTCGTGTCCGTACCTGGCGCCGTCATGAGGCTACAATGATTTTTTCCCAAAATTACATCTTCCTAGGCTATTATATCTATTCATAACAATTTGCTAAAATAGATTAGTTACTGAAACCTTTTCATCGCATATGGGGCCCGAGATGATTTATTTAGTTAGATAGTTACTTCTAAATGGCTGTTAAGGGGTTAAAATAATATTTGAAATAGAAAACGAGACGATGTAAGGCAACTAAGGGTGTCATGGCTGGTGTCCCGCCTAAACTAGTCTAGTGAGGCTGACGCCCCCGCAGTGCGCGGCGGGACCCTCCACTGACCGGGAGGGACCGCTCTCCGTCCAAGTATTCTACTCTACGTCGTCTAGTAAGTAGTTTACATTGATTACATATTACTTTAGCGATGGATGGCGTTATACTCTATCTCACTGACGTTATAATTTATATGAAATATATCCGGCTGTATATATATATATATGATAAATAATAGTTTGCAATATTCAAATTTCAAACGAGGAAGTCCAGTAACGGTTTGAGTTGTTACACAACTATTTATGCTTCTCCCACAAGCTACGTTATGGACAAGTTTACCGATTGTTTAATATCTCTGAACATTAACCTGAGGTTGTACTTTGTACTGTACCCCCTAATGTAACACCCCTTCCCCTTACTGTAACACTCCCTCACCCCTAATGTATCACCCCCTCACCCCTAATGTAACACCCCCTCACCCCTAATGTAACACCCCCCCTTCCCCCCCCCTTATAGGAGCCGGTTGGCCGAGCGGACAGCACGCTGGACTTGTCATCCTGTGGTCCCGGGTTCGATCCCGGGCGCCGGCGAGAAAGCAATGGGCAGAGTTTCTTTCACCCTATGCCCCTGTTACCTAGCAGTAAAATAGGTACCTGGGTGTTAGTCAGCTGTCACGGGCTGCTTCCTGGGGGTGGAGGCCTGGTCGAGGACCGGGCCGCGGGGACACTAAAGCCCCGAAATCATCTCAAGATAACCTCAAGAAGAAGATTCCCCCTAATATGACACCCCCTTCCCCCCTAATGTAACTCCCCCTAGTGTAACACCCCCTCCCCCCTAATGTAACACTCACCCCCTAATTTAACACCCCCTCACCCCCTTCCCCTAATGTAACATCCCCCTCCCCCTAATGTAACATCCCCCTCCCCCTAATTTAACACCCCCTCACCCCCTAATTTAACACCCCCTCACCCCCTAATTTAACACCCCCTAATGTAACACCCCTTCCTTAATGTAACACTCCCTCTCCCCCTAATGTAACACCCTCTCTCCTCATAATGTGTAAGATTATGAGACATCTAGTACATGTAGATTATTTCTCATAATCTTGCATATACTAAATGCCTGATAATCTTACATGTACTAGATGTCTCATGATCTTACATGTACTCTGTCTCACAATCTAACATGTACTCTGTCTCACAATCTAACATCTTACATGTACTCGATGTCTTACAATCTTACATGTACTCAATGTTTCATAATCTTACATGTACTAGATGTCTCATAATCTTTCAGATACTCGATGTCTCATAATCTTTCATGTAGATGTCTCATAATCTTACATGTACTAGATTATGTGACATCGAGAACGTGTAAGATTATGAGACATCTAGTACCTGTAAGATTGAGACATCGAATACGTGTAAGATTATGAGACATCAAGTACCTGTAAGATTATGAGACATCGCGTACCTGTAAGATTATGGGACATCGAGTACCTGTAAGATTATGAGACATCTAGTACCTGTAAGATTATTAGACATCTTGTACCTGTAAGATTATTAGATATCTTGTACCTGTAAGATTATGATACATCGGGTACCTGTACTATTATGAGACATCGAGTACCTGTAATATGAGACATCGAATACCTGTAAGATTATGAGACATCTAGTACCTGTAAGATTATTAGACATCTTGTTCCTGTAAGATTATGAGACATCTTGTACCTGTAAGATTATGAGACATCGAGTACTTGTAAGATAATGAGACATCGAGTACCTGTAAGATTATGAGACATCGAGTACCTGTAAGATTATGAGACATCGAGTACCTGTAAGATTTATGAGGCATAAGAGTACATGTAATATTATGAGACATCTACATGTAAGATTATGATACATCGAGTATCTGTAAGATTATGAAACAATTAGAACCTGTAAGATTATTATATATCGATCAGATGCATATCTAGCCTGAAATTGTTTAGAACGAGACCCGTTTCGTTTTCTTTGCAATAAAGAAAATGCAATAATTAAGCGGTTACTGAGATATTGTGATGGCCCAACAGTGTAAGCAGTTCAGTAGAGTGTGCCCTATAAATGTCACCTAATACAAAGTAGTTCGCCTCGTTACGACGTGAAGGTCATTAGCATACTGACTTCCTAATTACTGGCTGGGCGTTTGAAACTGCCGTAAACGTTTTACATCGTTGAGATCGCTGTGTAATGATGGACGCTGGTTGGTGCTTCAGCGAGGGCATTACTGCTGGGGATTAACGAGGCACTTAGACCTCTTCCCCTCTCATTTACGGCTGGGTTTTGGAGGGAAAGTGGTCGGGAGGAAGGGTTAGAGGGGGAAGGGAGAGTAGAGGATCCCCCCTCTCTCCCTCCCTTACTCTTGGATCATATCACCCTTATGGGGTGAGGGGGATTGAGTGGGCCATTCTTTCTATTTGCTACTCCGTAAAAAATACAACTATTTTGCCTAACGAGGAGCCTACGAATCCAGGCAAACCACCTATGTTATCTATGACATTGCAAAGAAAACGTCAACATTACGGTGCTTTAATTTTCACTAATATGTAACATATTTACCGGAGTAAGGCATTGCGCAAACATTCAACGTATCAGGGAGAGGACAGTGTTGTTCTGACGATCCAATGGATAGTTGAGTGTGGCTTGTGGGGCTAGTGCTACATAGAGTTCCCGGCTTGGTGCCTTCTGTGGTAATTACTTACTTGCTGGGCTAGTCTCCTGGCCAAATTACAGAAGACAGAATGGTCCAGCCTCTGGAGATGACCAATGGCCCGGTCCTCGACCAGGCCTCCTTTTTGTTACACACCCCTAGGAAGCAGCCCGTAGCAACTGTCTAACTACTGGGTACCTATTTTTTGCTAGGTAACAGGGGGCATCAGGGTGAAAGAAACTGCCCATTTGTTTCCGCCTCCACCGGGGATCAAATCCGGAACCTCAGGACTACGAATCCGAAGTGCTGTCCACTCAGCTGTCAGGGCCCCCTTAATGTATGGCACCTTGGGCCCCTGTTATGGCATCTGTAGCCGTTATTACACCAGGAGCCCTCTTATGGCACCAGGGGCCCTGTTATGGCACCAGGACCCCTGCTTATGGCACCAGGGGCCCTCTTATGGCACCAGGGGCCCTCTTATGGCACCAGGAGCCCTGTTATGGCACCAGGGGCCCTGTTATGGCACCTGTAGCCGTTATGGAACCACGGGGCCCCTGTTATGGCACCAGGGGCCCCCCTGTTGGCATGATGTCAAACATTTATGGCAGTGTGCTGGAAATTCTGCACTGCGCCGTTGGTCCCAGCGGGCCTAACCAACCTGGACCAACGAGAGCTTCCCCAGCCCCATCAATCTCTCTATCTCTGGAAATCAAAGCAAGCAGTAACAGTTTGATCGTTCAACTCTTCTCCGTGATGGCTACTAGATCGGTTTATGACTTTTACCCAATGCACTTATCCTTCACTCTTATCTCT
The DNA here is from genome assembly GCF_040958095.1 of Procambarus clarkii. Taxonomy (NCBI): domain Eukaryota; kingdom Metazoa; phylum Arthropoda; class Malacostraca; order Decapoda; family Cambaridae; genus Procambarus; species Procambarus clarkii. The sequence continues at coordinate 16,471,328 of NC_091207.1, read as the reverse complement.
GCATTGGTAAATGGCATTTGCGGCGTTGTTAGAGTTGGGGGGGGACTGGTGGGGGAGGTACAACCTGTCCTCTTACAAAGAACGTCGCATTTCGATCGTATGCGTTACATACGGTCAAAAATGGTCGTAATAGAAAATGGAAGCGGATGGCGAAAGTGACGTACTGTTCCGTTTTCTGTTTTGGGTCCTCTGGTAGGTTAGGAGAGGACACTTTAAATTAACCGTTTTCTTGGAGAAAGACCTATAATATATAAAACTCATTGAGATAGGTCTCTTTGGAGGGCCTATAATACATAGCCAAAATTGCTACATCTGGAACTGTACGCCGGGAATTTCAATATGGCGTCCAAATGACGTCATCCCCTTCATTACACTATGTTACGACCCCTTGTTAGTGGTCGTTTATCTGGTTGTTTCTATAGGGCACGAGATATTACATAAATCACCTTGTGAATTGTAGACCAGACCACACACTAGAAGGTGAAGGGACGACGACGTTTCGGTCCGTCCTGGACCATTCTCAAGTCGATTGTATCATGATGCCTATCGACTTGAGAATGGTCCACGATGGACCGAAACGTCGTCGTCCCTTCACCTTCTAGTGTGCGGTCTGGTCAACATACTTTAGCCACGTTATTGTGACTCATCGCCTGCAGGTGAATTGTAATTCATAGTAATGTTGTAAATAATAAATTTAGTGTCGTTAACTAAATTATCAGTTGCTAAGAATCACCTTTTTTCAGGTATGTTGGAGGCGAGAGGAGCAACTTTTCAAGGTATTGTGACCTTAATTTTGTGTTCACTCAAACTATTTTTTTACTCGTGCATGTATATTTTCATCCTTGTTCTTCATGATGTATTTTGAGAACGACGAAGGAATTGTTACTAGTATTCAGAACATTCGTCGAGGGCCAGGATTTATCACGAACGCAACCACTAACGAAACCTCTGCATCTTTCAACAATTATGGAAGCATTGTTTAAATTAAAAAAAACCAGTTTACTAGCTTGGAAAGTTTACAATCCAAGGACATAATTGTTTAAACAACCTCGTATAGTGCTCTAATAATCACTTCCTCTTTTTTCATTAAATTTTGACAGGTGTGTTAATTACAAATAATGTTGGTGGTTAACAAGGGAGACACCTCAGTGATATTATAATTCCCTCGCTGTTAATGAAGATAAAAACATACCTCTAATGGGAACCCCCCAAAATACTTCTTGTGTTAACATATTATTAACAATTTAATACATTAATCTGATGTTCAGATTGATCTGATAACTACTCGTAAAGCCTAAAAGGCTTCGAGGACTTGAGAGCTGACATAACTTCCAACGCTGTGAAGCACATGTTTAATATATTACTCATTAGCTTGACCAATCTTGACCAACTCTTGAAAAATCCTGGCGATATATATATATATATATATATATATATATATATATATATATATATATATATATATATATATATATATATATATATATATATATATATATATGTGTGTGTGTGTGTGTGTGTGTGTGTGTGTGTGTGTGTGTGTGTGTGTGTTTTTCTTGAGCTGTGTCGTTGCCTAATTAGGCTCCATTTAGACTATACAGTTCAGTTTTGGTCATCGAACTATAGAATGGTCATTATTTTGCCTGAACGAGTAGAGAGAAGGGTGATGATGTTAATCTTGAGGAATTGGGAAGACAAAGAGTAGGGTGCGGTATTATTGAAGAACACAAATGTACGAGAGAATGGAACAAAAGGATATTTGTGTTATATATAACACAAAATATATCGACAAAAATTGTCAGTCCCATTGTCTTGGACAGGAAGCCTTCACACGCAAGCGCACGCGCACACACACACACACACACACACACACACACACACACACACACACACACACACACACACACACACACACACACACACACACACACACACACTCACACACACTCACACACACTCACACACACACACTCACACACACACACACACACACACACACACACACACACTCACTCACACACAACAGTTGCCTAACTCCTGGGTACCTATTTACTGTTAGGTGAACATTAGATAAAAGGAAACGTGCCCAACCATTTCTGTCTCGCCCGGGAATCGAACCCGGAATTTTGGAACTAATTACCGGGTAGCATAATTTCCTTGTGATCGTTGAACGCTTTCACGCTCAGGTAAAGCACATAATATGCATGAGTTTGGGATTAAATAGGAGCTGCCTCACATTTTTAAAACGTATAAAATGCACATGGAAGATATTTTCCTACGAGTACAGTTCACTACCTATAAACACATGTAGGTATTGAATGTGTAACATCACACACATCCACGCGCAGAGTGCATTAGAGATTGTTCCATTATAACTCGTTTGCACCATTTTGTTATGAATTCTCATAAGGAATAGTTTACAAAATTAAATTTCACGTTCAGTTTTACCTTCTAGATTCAGAATTCAGAAGAATTAGATGATCTGAATCTCTCTGACGAATAAATGTTTGAAAATTTCAAGTTTGGAGAGAGTTCAGACCTTCTGTTGCCACAACCTCTCCTGTAATCCAAAGGCTAGGAGGGGGGGGGGGGATTGCTCCATTTTGTCTGTTTGCTTCACCCTTTCATCATCATCTTACCTTCATTCTCTCGTTCTCTTTCCCTCACCCATATTCTGCTCACACTTTCCTACTCATTTATTACAGCCATCTTGTCCTGTGATCTTTCAGCAATTTTCTCCTCTACATTTTATATTTCTCACCCTCTACATCCCAATCCCTGTCTCTCTTCCTGTAATTTGACTGTTTTTATTTACCTCCTGTTTCATCCCTTTCGCCCTTTCTCCCTCCATGTCCATGCCTTTTCCTTTTCTCCCACCATGTCCATGCCTCTTCCCTTTCTCCCTTCATGTCCAAGCCTCTTTCCTTTCTCCCTTCATGTCCATGCCTCTTCCCTTTCTCCCTCCATGTTCATGCCTCTTCCCTTTCTCCCTCCATGTCCATGCCTCTTCCCTTTCTCCCTCCATGTCCATGCTTTTTCCCTTTCTCCCTCCATGTCCATGCCTCTTCCCTTTCTCGTTCTATGTCCATGCCTCTTCCCTTTCTCCCTCCATGTCCATGCCTATTCCTTTTCTCCCTCCATGTTCATGCCTCTTCCCTTTCCATCACATTCCTTTCAACTTTCCTTGCATCCACATCCCTTCCTTACTCAACTTCATCTCTCCCCTTCCCCCCCCCCCAGTCACCATCCCCCTCCCTCACCTTCCTCCTCAACTTCACCTCCCTATTGTACGCATCCCTCGTAATTCCTCTTTATTCACCCATATCTCTTCTTCCCCGCGATTTCTCCCTTCACGTAAAAGCGAAGGGATTCAGATGTGTTGGGTGGGAAGGCTCTCCAAGTGCCATGCCTCGAGGCACTGTGCCTCCCACCTTCCTACATGTATCACCCTAAAATATCAATTCGTAGGGGTGTGTTGGGGTGTGTATGCTCGCATTAACATTGGGTGGAAAAGTGGGTGTATTTGATGTTCGGGTGTAGTATAGTGCATGTGGTGTGGTGATTGGTGGTGTGACGTCTGTTGCTGTGTCGAGTATATAGGGTCTGTGAGGTGTTATTTGTGGTGGGGGTGTAGTTGCTTGCTTTTGTGTAGTACGGTTGATTTTTAAGGTGTAATGTGTTTGTGTATTGTGTGTAGTGCTGTCTGAATTATAGTGTACTGTGTTTTGCTTTGGAGTATAGTGGAGTTTATATGTTTGTTCTCGGCAATTCCTGTGGGCGTTATGCCCTCCTGCAGCTCTTGGGTCACGCCTCTGTGCCCATTCTGCTCAATCATCTATACATTTTATTAAATGGACGAAATCTGCTTCATCACTTAACTCGTTTGTTTTTCCACTATTTTAAATATCTCAAACTGACGATGATTTATCTACCATTCTTGTGGCTTTCTGGAGAGTAGTCTCCACCTGCGTCCCCTCGTTTGTGTTCATCCCATTTTCTTTGTCAGTTAATGTTATGATCTTGTCTGTTTCCTCTTATTTACATTGACGTTAGGTTTAGTGTTTTCTCGCACCTCATGCCTCTTAGCACTGGGATTACTCTGGCTCAATGCTAATGCCGAATATTCCGGAAATGGTATTCCATAGGAGATATACAGAATGTTCAGAGTTTGTCACAAAATTTGCATATTTACTTCAGTCGTTTGGGCTGCTGATCCTCGTGATGAACGTTTGGGTTTTGTATTTTGTTTAGCTTAGATAATAATATATTATTATAATTTTAGTTAGCTGCGCATACGAGTGTGTTCAGATTGTGTGATTTAAATTATGTGTTATTGTTAAGTTTGGCTGTGTGTGTATAGTATTTGTTTGCACATGGGAGTGTGCACACACAAGAATCTGTGCACACGGATGTATGTGATGGCCATGCTAAGTCAAATTAAAATTATTAGTCGTCTGCGGGTTCATGTATTTATCCACTCGGACTCAACGACTCCTCTTGCTGCTGGCTATTCACGTTAGTTCTGTTTTTTGTCAGTTGTAAAGTTTCTCCGGAGGGATCCGACACGCCTTCAGCGGAATAAATCGGATTAAACTTCACGGAAGAAGCTTACAGTGCCCTGAAATACATCTATATTTATATGTGAAAGTCTGTTTGTTCGAGAATGGAACTAGCCTTGCCAGACATTGCAAGATGATTTGTAATTGCACAGCAAGTGATTGGAGTCAACCCCCCTATATGCTCTTCAAGTAGGACTGGCTCCTATTGTGATAATCAGCGAGTCCTACCAAGTTTGAAATGTGGCTTTGATTGCCCGTAGTGTTTTCCATCTTATTCCTCAACTGTTTTGTATCTTAATGTGTTTATTAAAAAAAGAAGTTTTGTATGGATACCATCTCACATATATATAACCCATCATAGTGACAGACATTGCAGCCAAATTAGCGTGAGGTTTATGTCGATGACGTTAGCTCGACGTCGATGACTTTGCCTCGACGTCGATGACGTTGCCTCGACGTCGATGACGTTGGCTCGACGTTCCAATAACACTACTCAAGCATGTTTTGCCCAATGGGAGAGAGAACGGAGGGAGGACGGAAGAATGGAAGACTGAGGTAGGAAAAAAGGGGGGACAGGAGAGAGTAAGAATAGGTGGGAGGAAGAGACAGAGACCCGGGCACCGCCGGACACTCCCTTTAATTATTTGCATAATTCGTTGCAATCATGCACCTTAACTAACCTTAGAGTTCTTAAAAATATTCTTGACATAAGAACATGAGAATATATAGGAAGAGAAAAAGGCATATTGGCCCCATACGAGGCAGCTCCTATTTATATCACCCAATCTTATTCATAAATGTCTAAAACAAGGACTTCAATATATCTCTTAATGCAAGAACAACTTGTCCTGGTGATCACCAAAACTATTGTTGGCGAGTGATGTTACAGCCAATCCTCAGGCAATCTACGTGAACCTGTTGAACTGTGGCGGGGAAAAAAATATACATAAAAATGTCTCTGGGAAAAGGGAGGGAGGGATCGAGCAAGAAACTGGAAGTGGACCACTGGTCCGAATCCCCCTCCGGAAGTACAGTTTTCTTCTTTTTTACATAACAAATTGGTAGGAAATGGCCCCCCATCCAAAAAAATAAATGTGACCCCCTCGAATTTTATGCTTAGTTTACTGCTCCTATTTTTTCTTCTTCTCAAGTTTACGTAGTAAAGGCGATGTATTGTTTTGTTATGCAGCCTGAAATTATATTGTGAAAGGCTCGTTTAGTGATATTCATAAATAATAATATTTTCCTCGGGGTGTGAACTGCAATTGAAGAGGCTATTTACCTCTAAAACAAAGTTAGTGATTCCAGATTCGAACCAGTTGTCTTGGATTAAATTGCTGCTACCGTTCCCGATAATGATCGAGAGAATTAAATTAATATATTTTAAACTTTAGAAAATACATGTCAAGTTGTTTCCTACAGTATTGCCTGTCCATCTGTCTGTGAAGATGTGTTCACTCTAGCGGCTGTACATATTAGTGTAGTGAATTAGGGAATGAAAATGAATGCACTTTTTAACTTAAGATATATGTAGGTGTTAGATCAGTTTTATCTCACATCGGATATAATTTATTACTCAATTGATGTACAATAACACTCCGGATTTAGTAAAATATAATAATTTGGAATTTTTTGTATAGTATGTCTTACAATGTTCATAATTAGTTGTCTTCGATTCCTCGTCTCTCCTCATTCATTGCCAATATGTAATTTCTCCTTCCATCTCCTTGCCTATTCATTTTTACCCCCTTTCCGCACACTTTTACCCCCCCCCCTTTTCAACCTATTTTCCCATGTTCATTTTTTTTTCAACCTGTTACCCCCTATTCATCCTCTTACCCCCCTATCCATTCCACCTTCCCCCCCCCCCTCCTCAACCCCCTTTACCCTACTCTCTGCACCGTTTTACCCCATCCCATCTTCCCCCCCCCCACTCTCCCCCCCCACTCTCCCCCACCTTCCTACCCCACCCCACCTCATTTTTTCCACAAGTCTCGCCAATTTATGCTTTATGGACTCTCCCCCGACAGCTTATATGCATAAATTTCCAGGCCGGGATATCGTATTTGATGAAGGATCCTTACTTGCTGTTGCATATTGTTGCAAGCAGGTTGAGTGTTGTATTAAACGATGCATCATCCTACATACTCCAGGCGGCATCGGGCTCTTGTTCCTCTTACTCTTTTACGAACTTTCATACAGTATGTTTTATTAGATTTAGGTGTCATGTGAGGTGTTTTATTGTGAGTTTTCTTTGTTTTTCATTTTTTTTTTTGCTGACGATGAAAGAGGGATTTGTTTTTTTTTGTAACATTTTTATACTTCGGGTTATATTGGAATATTTGTTATATTGATATATTTATGTATTTTTGTTTTGTGTGTGTGTTTTTCAAACGGGTCAAGGGATACAAATGTTGCTTTAAATGCGACTAATTTAGTATTTTGTTACATTGTATTGTTCGGTTAAACTTTGTTTTAATGTAGTTTGATGCATAATTATTACCATAATGAAAGTTCAAAAGCAGATGAAAGGCTGTTTGGACAAGACATAGGGTTGTTGTGTCTGGCGTGTGGGGGGTGTAGGATGGGGTGGTTGGGGGAGTGAAGGTGGTGGATGGTGTGGTTGGGGTGTGGAGGTGGTGGATGGGGTGGTTGGGGTGTGGAGGTGGTGGATGGGGTGGTTGGGGTGTGGAGGTGGTGGATGGAGTGGTTGGCGTGCATTACGAAGATTTAAGAACACGAGATTTAATGAAGTAATGGCAAAACTCCAAGTACCTCACACCAGCAAGTGTGAAGGGTCTAATGACTGGACGTTTAATAATGTAGTGTGTGAGATCACGACCCAATTCTTGCTTGCAACTTGCACATTGAGAGATTCGTCACCTGTTGTCACCTGTCACAGGTCAACCCGTTCTCGCAAATTCGTAAAGTCAATATTGACTTATTAACTACGTGCATAGGTGATATACTAAACATAATAGATACCCCTAAAAAGACTCATAGAAAACACCGACCTTACCTAACCTTGTTAGTATCTTAAGATAAGCATCTTATTGTTTCGTAATTACAATTATTACTTAACCTATACCTATTATAGGTTAGGTAATAATTGTAATTACGAAGCAATAAGATGCTTATCTTAAGATACTAACAAGGTTAGGTAAGGTCGGTGTTTTCTATGAATCTTTTTAAGGGTATCTATTATGTTAAGTATGTCACCTATGCACATATTTAATAAGTCAATATTGACTTATTAAATTTGCGAGAACGGGTTGTGCACAGGTAACGCTATAGCCCCTGGGACGGCTCAGGTGTTGAACTCTGCGGTGGTACCCAGCCTGGTTTGATTTCAAACGTATTTCTTTTACTTGTAAAGTATTAGATAAAAATTTAAGGTTCTATGTGTCCCTCAGTCTGTGAATGAACGTGAATCAGTTCGTATAGGCTACATAGGCCTAGCCAGAGGCGGGGAAGGTGTGAATCGGGGATTTTAGTGGTAACTTTGTTTCTTTTTCATTTGCGTATTGTCTTGTTTTTGTTCTTCTATTATTTGTTGTTATTATCCATCCTATATCTCGCACAGTTATTGCTTTGCCGTTGTTTGTGTCTTCTCTTATTATTTTTGTTCTGTTTCTCTTCTACTTCGTGGCGTTTTTCTTTTATTAATTTACTGTGACTTTCCGATATTATCTTTACAGTTTTACTAACCGCGTTTTATTAATATTTATCTTGTCCATTCAACATTTTTGTCCATTTCCTCTCCTTTGTTGTCAGCTCTTTATTGATTTCCTTTGTTTTTCATTCTGCATCTGTTGTGTCCCTCACCTTTTGACCCACATCTTAAGTAACCCCTTTTACACCCTCAACATCAATACCCTCATCCACACCCCTATTGTCCACACTAGTGTACACACCCTCATCGATCATTTCGTCAACACCTTTACCGTCTATATTTTCTTTAATTACGTGCTTCACTGCGTACGACCCCCCTACCTTCCCAGCGTACGACCCCCTTCCCACCCAGCGTACGACCCCCCTTCCCACCCAGCGTACGACCCCCCTTCCCACCCAGCGTACGACCCCCCTTCCCACCTGAAGTAAATCCCCCTCCCGAATCACGGATACAGCCCATTCTGCGAACACTGCCCACACCCGCTCCACCCCCTAATGCCTCCACCTGCTCCACCCCCGACACCACCCCCGACACCACCACCTCCTCCCCCACCTCTCCCCCACCATCTTCACCATCCCCATCACCAGCTCCCAGGCGTGCAGCGTGTCCCGTATTGTTCGGGCGTGTCACTGAAGAAGCGGTCTGGTAGAGGATCCATTACCTAGATTTACCATCGACGACAAACTGGAGAACAGAGGAGATTTTCTGCTCTTTTTCTACTTCCCTTCTTCATCTTCTCTTTCCTGTCTCCCTATTTTCTTGTGTTTGCTTCCTTGTCTTGCCCTTCTTTGTCCTTTTTGTTTCTCCTCTGGTCACTTGGCTTTCTCCTTCTCTGTTTCGCTCTCCCTGTTTGCGTCCTTGTTCTTTCCTTTGTATTTTATCTCCGTATCTACTTGCCCCTTGCTTCCTTGTTTTCTTCCTGCCTTCTTGACCTCATCGTTTCTCTTTCATTATTGTATTATTCTGCTTTGACTCTTTCACCTCCCTGTTTCACTTTTCACCCCTCGTGTGCTCTTCTTTTCTGGCCATCTTCCCCCTTTCTAACCCCCCCCCCCTCCTCTCTTAGAGCATTCCGTCTAGGTCAGCCGGTCCCTATTTTACACCTATTCTATATTCCCTCTCATCTTTGGTTCTCTGGGATCCCTTCTCCACGTCATTAATGATATTACCCTTGTCCCTTATCTCAGTTCCCATATTTTCCCCTTCTCGCTAATTATTGTACCATTTGCCGTTGTTTAGCTTCTTCAGTTTTTTTTCTCCCTCTACTATATCATCCTACTTTTCTCCAGTCTCCATTTCCCATTCATTTTTTCTCTCCTTGAAGCCTATTTCACCTATCAGTTACCTTGGCCCTTCTCTTTCCAAGCTTCTTTTTAGTCGTAATTTTTCTGTTGTTCTGTTCCTCTTGATTTGATGAACTCTGCTATTCCATGGTGTGGGTAGTGTTTAGGAAGCAGCCCTTCTGGGTAAGGGATAGCAGATAGCCTAAGTGTTGTGTTCAAGTGGTGGTGTTCTATTCTTCCCAGATTGTAAGACAACTCCAATGTCTGAAGACTATTTGTTTACGGCGCCAATGACCTCGTTTTTATGACGGCTTCTCAACAATTATTTATTAATTAGTCAATAAATGTCTCATCCTTTTTCGTTTTCCATCGTCTCGTCTGACTCTCTCTCTCTCTCTCTCTCTCTCTCTCTCTCTTTCTCTCTCTCTCTCTCTCTCTCTCTCTCTCTCTCTCTCTCTCTCTCTCTCTCTCTCTCTCTCTCTCTCTCTCGTTCTTTCTTTTTATTTCCCCCCCCCCCCTCTTTCCCCCTCTTTATTTTATTGCGACTCCTTCATACGAACTCTCGCTTCTCTTCGTCTTTCGCTTGCTCCCTCTTTCTGCTTCCCTCCCTGTGTCCTCCTTATGGCAGTAATAGATGTGCAGCTTGCCTAGTCGTCGCCTGTGTGTTCATAGTTTTAATGTACGTGCACGCGCATGTGCCCGCGAGCGTGAGAAAGAGACAAAGTAGGAGACTAGGTGAAGACAGTAGCCTTACAACCAATTTCTTTGATGAAAAATGTGTTAATTCATACACAAATGCCACTTGCGCACACTGCGCATGGCCAGTGTCCTTCAGTGGGTCACTGCGCAGACGCTGGATGCGTGGAGCGGACACAACATACTTGTGGCGCAATTGGCACTCGGCGCAAGACAAACATTTGCCCTCAAAACAACGAGACCAGTAAAGACAACACTAGCTAGCCGCGGGGACAAATGAACGGCTACCACGAGTAATAACTAGAAAGAAAACGGAGTGAATGGGACTCCTCCCTGACCTAATGTATTTCATGTTACAGTATATTGTATTGTATTTTAGTCTTTTGTTTTATATTTCTGACTTTCAAACGTTATAGAGTAGTAGAAAATAAAAAAAAATTTAATTTGATCATAGTAAAAGAATATTTCAAAATATTTAATTTATTAAGGCTGTTCGGTGGATGATTGACAAGTCGCCGTGTGGTAAGCATGTGTGAAGGTGAATTATATAAACATACGTCTTGTCAAAATAACTTTAACAAACACACATGCGGCCAAAATAAACACCCATGCGGTCAACATAAACACACATGCGGTCAACATAAACACCCATGCGGCTAACATAAACACACATGCGGCCAACATAAACACACATGCGGCCAACATAAACACACATGCGGCTAACATAACACATGCGGCTAACATAAACACACATGCGACCAACATAAACACACATGCGGCTAACATAACACATGCGGCTAACATAAACACACATGCGGCCAACATAAACACACATGCGGCCAACATAAACACACATGCGGCCAACATAAATACACATGCGGCCAACATAAACACACATGCGGCTAACATAAACACACATGCGCCCAACATAACACACATGCGGCCAACATAAGCACACATGCGGCCAACATAAACACACATGCGGCCAACATAAACACACATGCGGCCAACATAAACACACATGCGGCCAACATAAACACACATGCGGCCAACATAAACACACATGCGGCCAACATAAACACACATGCGGTCAACATAAACACACATGCGGCCAACATAAACACACATGCGGCCTACATAATCACCCATGCGGCCAACATAAACACACATGCGGCTACCATAAACACACATGCGGCCAACAAACACACATGCGGCTAACATAAACACACATGCGGCTAACATAAACACACATGCGCCCAACATAACACACATGCGGCCAACATAAACACACATGCGGCCAACATAAACACACATGCGGCCAACATAAACACACATGCGGCCAACATAAACACACATGCGGTCAACATAAACACACATGCGGCCAACATAAACACACATGCGGCCTACATAATCACCCATGCGGCCAACAAACACACATGCGGCCAACATAAACACACATGCGGCCAACATAAACACACATGCGGCCAACATAAACACACATGCGGCCTACATAATCACCCATGCTGCCAACAAACACACATGCGGCCAACATAAACACACATGCGGCCAACATAAACACACATGCGGCCAACATAAACACACATGCGGCCAACATAAACACACATGCGGCCTACATAATCACCCATGCGGCCAACATAAACACACATGCGGCTAACATTAAGCTCTCCCAGCTTAACATCAGCATCGGGCGAGTGATCATCCAGCAGTTCACTAGACGCACCAAACTATCGCCCTAAATCATAATGAAGTGGAATATTTTTATTGCAACGTCAGACTCGCGTTGCAATCATTACAAATCATTGCAAATGCCTCCTGGACTCTGTATCATATGCAAATTATGCTGAATATTTTGTCTTGTTTAATGAGGGGGTGAGGTGGTGTGTGTGAATGATCTTGCCTAGATAAACTTATAGAGTTGAACACTAGCTGCCATCACTCTCCATTTCCAATGCTTCATCAATTGACTGAGTGACTTTTATTCCTCATGCTTCTTGTTGCACTTCCTAAGTTGGTAATTGAGCTCGTATCATCTTGTAAACCGTTTCACTTACTGACAACTTTAACGGTAAAGAATTCTAAAAACTGACGGATCATCTGCATCTCCAGCTTTCCTCCGTGTCCCGGGACCTACTGCTTATCACTGTCAACATTAGAGTACCTCCGGCCCTTCTCACCCTCGTCACCTCCGTCCTTCCCAAACTCGTCATCTTCGTCCCTCCCACCCTCGTCACCTTCCTCTTTCTCACCCCCGTCACCTTCGTCTCTCCTACCCTCGTCACCTTCCTCTTCCCCACCCCCGTCTTCCCTGGCGCTAAAGCATTCTTTTCCAGTATGGTTGTAGGGACGGCAGACGAGTGACAGGCAATAACGGTGATGCTGTTCTGGTGCGTGACTCCTATCTTCTTCATCTCCAGCTCATCCACCTGAGTGGGTGATGCTGCTATCATCCCCACCCGCCTCTCCCCCAGTGCCTCTAGTATCATAGCACGCCATCTAAAACCACTACTACCATTACTGCTATTATGATCATAACTACCAGTACCAAGTGGTAGTGGTAGTTACTAAACTACTAAAGTAGAACAGAACAGGTACTAGAAGTCTGCTAGGCGGCACATAAAGTGTTTGATCTCACTACCACGTAGACACCGATAGGTAATTAGTACTCTAATTACCACCATCACTGTCACCACCTCACTATCACGACAAATTCTACCACCAAAGAGATGTGAGAGTTTATTTGAATGAATAGATGTTGGTGGGTAGAGGTGTAGATGCGTGAGAATTGAGGGAAGGTGTGTGTGTGTGTGTGTGTGTGTGTGAGAGAGAGAGTGTGTGAGTGTGTGTGTGTGTGTGAGTGATATAGGGCCGGCCAGAGAGAGCTTTATATATGACCAAGTAGGGAGCTCCGGTGGTGAATGACGGACCATCCTTCAACCTGACCGTGGTATAGGGTAAGGCTGCATATTTCACCACTCCTGTCACTACCACCACCACCATCATCACCACCACCACCATTACAACTACCACTACCACCAACAGCATAACATTAACACTACCACCGCTACCATCATTAGCCATACCATACCACTAGTACCACCACTGATACTATCACCTTTCAGTCATCACTACTACCCACGTCATCACTATCATCATCATAACCACCACCTCTTCTATCATTAAGTAACTACTAACACTTATACCACCACTACTATTGTTATTGCCACTACCATGAGGGAGAGAACTATCAGGGGAAAACACATAGCCATTACGACTATATAGCACTGGGAAGGGGATCAGGATAAGGATTTAGGATAGGATAGAGGGGGAGGAATGGTGCCCAACCACTTGGACGATCGGGGATTGAACGTCGACCTGCATGAAGCGAGACCGTCGCTCTACCGTCCAGCCCAAGCTGGAGAGGTGTACGATTGGCCTGGTGTTGCTAAATTATTTACATAATGTACATGAATACATGTGTGTGTGTTTTGCCCTATACTACCACCATTATCACCAGCCCTACAATTACTTTTTCTATCACTACTACAAGTATCAAAACTACTTCCACCATTGCCACAATCACCACAATCACCTCAACAACGATCATAACCACCACCACTGCCACTAACACCACCTTGACCACCACCATTACAGATACCACACGACCTCTACCATCACCACAATCACCAGATTCCATTTACGTATTAAAGTGTGTATATGGCAACCCCCTAAAGATAAGAAATTAATTACTCATCAATCGAGGTTGAAGATATGGCACCCAAGAGCTGAAGCTCAATATGGCAATCATCTAACCACTTGGGTTGGACGGTAGAGCGACGGTCTCGCTTCATGCAGGTCGATTTCAGTCTCTGACCATCCAAGTGGTTGGGCACCATTTCTAAAGAACTTTCCATCCCAAATCCTTAACCTGACCCTTTCCACGTGCTATACAGTCTAATGGCTTGGCGCTTTCCCCCCTGATAGTTTCCTTTTCTTCAACATGGCAAGCACAAGCACATATACACATGTATACTTCACACCGAATGCATTAAAATAAGACCAAATAGCTGAATTAAACACGAAACATCATACATAACAAACGTAAGATGCGATCAGAAATTTTCATACATAATTTTTTAGAAGCTAAAGTAATTATGAGGAGCAAGTGTTTTACTATATGAGGATGGAATATGAGGACAGGGTGAGGGAACGGTGCCCAACTTCTTAGAAGGTCGGGGATCGAGCGTCGACCGTGTAAAAAGCGGGTCCGTCGATGTACCAACCAGTTTAGGAAGAAAAAAATACAGAACTCACATTTTAACTGCCCGATTAGCCAAATATATGAAATGTTATTCCCACGCTTTTGTGTGTGTGTGTGCATATATATATATATAAATAAATATATATATATATATATATATATATATATATATATATATATATATATATATATATATATATATATATATATATATATATAATCAGGAGCGGAGAGGGAATGTAGAGGGAGGAGCATGATGATGGAGAGGAGAGAGAGGGTTTGTATAGGAAATGGGGAGGGAGAAATTGGCATTTCAGGAGCGGAGAGGGAATGAGATTAGGAATGGTTTAGAAATGCGGAACCACAGTCGGGAATCATTTGTCTCAGTGTCTACACGTGCTCCTGACGCCTGAGCCGAGACTGGGAGAGAGGGAGAGTGTGAGAGTTTAAGGGAGGGAGAAAGCGAAAGAGAGAAAGGGAAGGAAGGAAGGAGACTGATTGACTGGCATATTAATCATTCATAACTTAGTTTCTGTGATTCAGTAATTATCTTACACGTTTAATCTATTACATTTATTTAATGCTTATTTATAAATATAAATGAAAGTTAAATTAGAAAGTTTTGCATTCTAAAGAAATTTTTGACAAGTTCACTGTAATGCCCGGCTCCTGACTTCTTCAGTTTAAAGTTATACTGTAAGTATGTGTACTGTATTTCACATGGTTCCGGTTATAATGGAGACATTGTTACACGACCCACGTGTTTTTTCTCTTTTTCTCCTCTTTCACATTCTTTTGGCTCCCGAATTTTGTCCATAATCTATTCTCGATTTATCTATCCTCTTCCCTTCTATCCCACTTCACTTTCTCGTCTCGTCTCTCTATCTCTCTTTACATTTCTCTTCGTCCCCCCTCTCTCACTATCAGTCTTTCCTCACCATCCACCACCTCTCCCTCCTACCTTTCATCCCTCTCTTCCCCATCTCCCTCCCTCCCTCTGTCACTCTCCCTCCCTTCTCCCTCTCACCCTCCCCCAACACTATTACGCCTCTGGTCATCAGACAATATTAGACCGTAGGTGTTGACGCTCCGAGAGGCAGGTTGTCAGTGGTAATTCATACTGGAACATCTATCACGGCTTCACCTGGGGGTGCTCAGGCCCCTTCCTCAACCGCCCCGGCCACACAGCCAACCATATCATTAATATACTTCTCTGGGAGGGGCGAGCAGTGGGGTGGTGGAGGGTTGAGAAAACGAAGGGCGGGGGGGGTTAGGATTAGAGAGGATGGAGGTAGTTTCGTTCAGTCTGCTGTGTTCCTTCTCTTTGGTAGGCTTTTACTGGTGGTCATTAGATTTGTCATTAACGATATGTGACTGCACCAAGAATTGTTTTCCAGCTTGGGCCTAAGTTAATATGGGTGTCTATTTAGTATTCGACTACATATGGAGATACATCTGGAGCCATCTGCTCGCTAGAGCTTTTAGTTAATTTGACTCGATTCCCCTAATATTTACTTGTGAGAACAGGTTCCAAATTCAAGTCGGTTCAGTATTGAGTGCTCATTGCTGTAATAAGGTTCTTGATTGAGAACTGGCTGATAGTCACTGTTTTTATCTGATTGTAAACAAGATGTTTTCTTTATCGTTCAGTAATAACTCATTTGTTTTCCATTTGTCTTCGCGGTAAACGTAGTAGCTTTGATACGCTTTCTAGTTGTCAGTAGTTGTCAGTATTGTCTTCAGTAGATGTAACCTACCATCAGCTTCCCTGACCAAAATAATACTGCTGATTGATGGCATTAATGACCCTCATAGTAATGAGCATTTCCTTTTATTTGTTCGGTTTTCAAGGATGAAGTGTCACAGATCGTTAAAATAGATATTCAATGTTGGATGTCGAACACATGTTCCTTTCTACACTGGCACCAGTTCAGAAACTTTCATATTGCATTTTTAAGGACTGCCCTGGGAGAGTGGTCCTAGTCCCCATGATCGCTGTTAAACAATTCCCGAGATGCGAAATGCTTGGAGTTTTACCCTTGATACACGGTCTCATATACGGTCCAAGGCAGTTGCAATGTCCAGGGCCACAACACAACTATTTTTGATTCATTGATTGACCCATTCCACAGACGGGGAAGATTAAATAAGAGATTAGAATAAAATATCTTTCCTGAATCTATATTGGCTGTATCATAGCAAAAGGTGGTCCAAAAATGTCATTTGAGCTAATTATCGAAAGGAATTTTTATAGTGATTAACAGCAATGACACTGGTCTGTAATTACTTCAAACTGCCATGTTTCGTGTAAAGGGAGCTGTCGGATCAAAACCGATTGAAACCGAGATTGACTCCCGATCAAGGCAAGACTTTTTGTATCGATTCCTATTTCCCTAATTCGACTGCCCAACCGCTTGGGCTGGACGGTAGAGCGACGGTGTCGCTTCGTGCAGGTCGGTGTTCAATACCCGACCGTCTATGCGGTTGGGCACCATTCCTTTCCCCCTTCACATCCCAAATCTTTATTCTAATCCCCCTTCCAAGTGCTATATAATCATTATGACGGCGCTTTCCCCTGATAATTCCCTCTCCTCTTTCCCTAACAGTAAATTGGTACCTTGGTGCTAGAAAACGATTATGGAATACTTTGTAATGAAGGTCAGTCGATGGTCAAGGCCCTAGCAAACACTACGGAACCATTACGTCTTAACAATGTTATCATTGCGTAAGTAACCATTGTGTTTGAGTGGGTGACTAGGAGATACATCGATAACCCCAACAAACTTCCTGTCACAGACAATCTGAAACCATATTCCCGGTGCTCATGTTGCAAGGGTGAGTGAGAGGTGATGTCAGCCGGGCTGTGCATCCCCGTAAGCTTCGGTCGAATTTGTTGGGCACCGTCGCCTTTCCTAGATTGAGTGATTTAACTTGGCTGTGATCCTCATTTTGTTTCCGAAACACTGAATCAGAGACGTGCATCTCGACAGCGATGTGAGCCGCCAGGAACGTAGCCTTTTATTGCTGGATGCAACGGTCTCGTCTTGTCGATTTAGTAATTGGAATGATATTGGATATATACTCCAACCTTCCCCTACCCCTCTCTATCGGTCGATCAACACACACACACACATAAAAAGAATTACATCTGCGGCATACGCGAGGCTGGCTAACATCAGAACAGCCTTCAGGAACCTGTACAAGAAATCATTCAGAACCTTGTATACTGCATATGTAAGACCAATCTTAGGAGTATGCGGCCCCAGCAGGGAACCCGTACCTTGTCAAGTACAAGACGAAGCTGGAAATGGTCAGATGTATGCCACTAGGCTAACCCCAGAACTAAGAGGCATGAGTTATGAGGAAAGGCTGCGTGAGATGCACCTCACAACACTGGAAAACAGAAGAGTAAGGGGAGACATGATCACTACTTACAAAACTCTCAGAGGAATTGACAGGGTAGATAAGGATAAACTTTTTAACGCTGGTGGTATGCGAACGAGGGGACACAGGTGGAAATTTTGTACCCAAATGAGCCACAGGGACGTTAGAAAGAACTTTTCAGTGTCAGAATAGTTAACAGGTGAATGCATTAGGCAGTGATGTGGTGGAGGCTGACTCCATACACAGTTTCAAATGTAGATATGATAGAGCCCAGTAGGCCCAGGAATCTGTACATCAGTTCATTGACGGTTGAGAGGCGGGACCAAAGAGCCAGAGCTCAACCCCCGCAAGTAAAATTAGGTGAGTACACACACACACACACACACACACACACACACACACACACACACACACACACACACACACACACACACACACACACACACACACACACACACAATAACATATAGCTTATGAAAGCATCTTTGTGGCAGTGGTGCTAGACAATAACCAGTCAGAACACATCGTAGGGATGAGGTGCAATAGCCAGTCAAGATTTAAAATATGGCAGTGGTGGGAGATGGTCACGTCATGGGAGGTACTATGGATGAGCCGAGAGGTAGTAGCACGGGGGATAGTGAGCTACCGTAGGGCTCGGACAGTAGCTGGATATTTAAGACAATATCGAATGGTGGAGAAACGAAAGATCTCCATGAATGAAAGTAGAATTGAGGTAAGAAACAATAGCACTTCAGAATAGGAAAATATCGTAGGGGTGAAAAAACAATAGGGTGACAGGACACAAAAAATATCTTATAACGTGATTAAATGCTTCCCAATTGCTTTAACTGGTCGTTATTCTCAAAACTTCATTCAAAACAAAACAAACAAAAAATATATATATATTTTTTTGATAGGATATAAAAATGATGAAGGAAACTCAATTTCAGAACTTTAACAAAGGTTGCTAAAATTGTATTTATGTGGGAAGAGGGACAAAATAGTCCCCCCCTTTTCAGGGCGGTGGTCCTTTTTAAGTTAAGGGGGTCTTGGTGAGGTGGTCCTCGTAACTCGTAAGGTGGTCCTGGTCAAGTACTCCTGATCAGGTACACAACGACACTCACACGATATTTATATTAAGTCTGAGAGAGAGAGAAAGAGAGAGGAGCCGGGCGAGTGGAGAGCCGCTCTCTTGATCTCCACCTCCAGATGATGCCCGAGGGAACGATTATTCACAGACGCTAATGTGGCACTGTGCTGAGTAGTGCCACAACGGCTGACGCGAGCAGAGGGGGGCGCTGTGTGCCTGGTGGCGGAGGGAGGGGAGTGTACCTGGTACTAGGAAGGGGAGAGCGGGAGTGTATCTGGTACCTGGGGGACGGGACTGTACCTGGGAGAGGGACAGTGTGCTTGGTACCTAGTGAAGGGAGAGGAGTCTCCCGGTACACGTACCCAGGAAGCAGCAGCCTGTATACCTGAGTGAGGTTACATAAACCGCAGAGCACCTGATACGGTTCACCTATAGAGGAGTTTACCTGTGTTAGTAGTGCACCTAAAGTGTATTGTCTCACCTGAAGGGGTGCACGTCGTACTTGTCACTAATGGAGTGTCTCTATAGTTCGGTACACACCAAGGAAAGTGTCCCTTGGTTATGGCACTTAACTCGTTCAAACTGAAGAGTGAACTTGATTCATTTCTCAACAGTGAGTTTGTATCATATGGTCTTTGGCACTAGGTGGAGTGCCGGATGTTAGTTCCTGGTTTGGTGCATGCCTTGGGGAGTGAATGTGATTCCTGGCACACCTGAGGAGTTTACTTGGTCCGTGGCACTGGTGTAAGGGCCAGGGGAGAGTGCCACTCCCCGTGATTACTCCAAGGACGCGTTTCAGCGCCAAACGGTTTGTTTCGAGTGACAATGGGCGACTAATACGCCGCTCGGGACCTACCTGCCCAGGTGTAATTCCCACTACTGACGAAGGGCCGCCATTCCTCCCCCACCCTCCTCCCCAATACTCGTCTCCCATTCCTAACTTGTCTCATAGCCCACTATCTCCCTTCCCCAACTCCTTACTCAAGCCAAATTTCTCTCTCTTTCTCGCTTTCTCTCTTTTCTCTCTCTCTCTTTCTCTCTCTCTCTTTCTCTCTCTCTCCAACCCCCCTCCCTCCCTCCCTCCCCCCCCTCTTTCCTGCCGTTGTTTTGCATGAGGTAGAAGACAACTTTCTGAAAAGAATGGCCAAACGAACGCGACGCACTGAGAAACAAAATCAAAACTCAAAATCGAGACAAGTTGGAGAATTTTTCCTCAAGCAAAGTTAGGGAGGTGAAAACGGCAGCTAGGGAGGGGGAGACTTGGGTAACTTGCTGACAACCTGCTTGTGTGTTGGTGGGAGAGTGGCGTAGAGAGAGAGCGTTGAATAGGAGAAAAGACGACGAGAGTGGGAAATGAAAATAGGAGATAGTGTAGGGAGATAGGAGTAACTTTGAGATGGGAGGTATGGAGTAATGCAACCTGTCCTCACACTTAATGAATCGTATTTTTACCGCTATCGACCAATACTATTGACTAGTAAGAATCAGCCTTGATTGGCTATGTGGGTTGCCCGGGTTCAAACGCTTTTGTTCAGGCGAAACTACTTAAAACTTAACGCTAGACAAATTATGAGAACGGGTTTTGTAATGAGATGGGAGAGGGAGGCGGATGGTAAAGACAAATGAGGGTTAGAGAACAGGAAAGTAGCAGTCGGTAGAAAGTGGAATACAGACAGGAAATGCAGGGCAAGACGTTAACGGCAGAAACGCGGAAGAAACAGATAGAAGAGACAGGAGTAGAAAAAGATAGATAGGAACATGTAATAGACAGATTGTAGATGCGAGAGATAAGGGCAGAGGTAGGAGTACAGAGAGGCATGGATGAGATTCAGTTATTATAACAAAAAATTAGTTTAAAATAACAGGGGCTGAAACACATTAATCATCCCCACACAAGAGAAATGAGAGTGACAAGGTGTCCGTCCATCCTGGACGTCGTCTCTTTCATTTCTTGTCATGAGTTGAGTTAATTATTCATCTATAGAAAGCAGAATATCCGTTCATTCGAGGTTATAAGCCAGAAGCTTAGGGCTAGCCTCACCCAATTTTAATTGGTAATTGATGTTGGGTACGTTCCCATCATGGCATGTTGGGTTTAGCATCATTAAAACAAGTACCACTTAATATGGTGCGAAAACAACCCCAAGACATATGTTAAATCGACTCTGATATCGTCAAATATTATGCACTGATATCCACAAAATGTATAACAGTTCTAACATTCATCGGTCTATTGTAAGCATGAACACTGGGTTCCCTACTGCCATACTTCCTCTCATTCTTCCATACCCACCCTTCTAAGAGTCAAGTGCTTACTTAATCACATGTCCAGAAAGTGGCAGCCTACACATTTGTAGTGATGCATTTGCCCAGGCCATAACGCTCTTCATCCCCCTTCCATACACCCCTATTTCCAGAAAGTGAGAGTTGGAGGGAGGGAGAGACAGACAGACAGACAGAGACAGTCAGAAAGACACACACACACACACACACACACACACACACACACACACACACACACACACACACACACACACACACACACACACACACACACCATCATGCATAATCCGAGAGGCGTCCAACTCGACAACTACTGATGCATTCTTGATAGACTCGTCTTGGCTCACCCCCTTACCTTCCCCCCTCTGTACCTCCTACCCACCTCAACCCCCTTCCTCCCCTCCCCAATAACCACCCATAACACCCCCCTCCACCCCTTCTCCAGAAGATGGAAATCGTCTCAGTCGTGGTCATATACTGCATTTGGAAGTCTCTCCTTGTGACTTTCTTTGGCAAAACATTCATCTCTGAAGTGCTAAGATGGCTCTTGTGAAGTAATGTTAGGGCAAATGCATGAGATGGGGGAGTGTGGGACTGGCTGCAGAAGGGAAGGGAGAAGAGGTTCCCGAGGGAGGGGAAAGACGAGGAAACTCGACGATGTGTTCCACAACAGCAGGGAACTAGGTGATAGCAGAGGCGTGTTAAGGTGCACAGATATATATATATATATATATATATATATATATATATATATATATATATATATATATATATATATATATATATATATATATATATATATATATATATATGTGGTAGCAGTCTTTCTTGTAAACTTATGTTGTTAAATATGACTGAAAAAGTAAGATTAATAATTCTAACACGAATTTTCTCAATATTTCTTATGTTTCTTTTTACTGTCGATGGTAATTGAAAAATCAATTCTCCAAAATTCATTTTTATTTCTAGTCTAATTTCTAGACACTCTAGTCAAGTGTCGCGTCAGATTAATAATTGTTAGAATTATTAATCTTACTTTTTCGGTCATATTTAATAATATATATATATATATATATATATATATATATATATATATATATATATATATATATATATATATATATATATATATATATATATATATATATATATATATATATTTTATTATGCAAGGTTATACAGTTACATATCTGATTTTATACAAAAAATGAACATTAAGAGGACACAAGAAAAAGTTCGCTTCCTAGAGGCTGTAGATTTCCTCGAACTCCTCCGACGCCGGGCAGGAACCGAGGATGCAGCGGGCATTTCCCCCCTGGATCGCGACACTGAGGCGCTGAAAGAGAAAACTTGCTGCTCTAGGGTCTCTTGTGGTGTCAATGAGCTTGGAACCAAGATCCTTAAGAAACCTTCTTGCACTCTCACCCCATGGGCCTAGGGTCTCAGACCCTATTGGAACGAAGTTGTACCTTTGATCTAATTGCCTGTACTTGACTGACTTGTTTTTCTCTGTGTGTCGCTGCGGCTCCTGCCGTGCCGGCAGAGAGGGTGATGTATGTCGTTGCCAGGGTGGATACGCAAGTATAGTCCCATGCTAACTGCCTGCCACCCTTCCACGGACGCAGTGTGATTCCGTCTGGTCGGCCGGCAAAGCTAACAGACTCACGGTTCAGTAGGTTGCGGGGCTCTCTCTCCGCTGGACACTGAGCAGAGGCAAGGCTTCTTTTAATGATGTCGTTGACTTCGTCGTGTCTAGTGTGCCAACCACCCGATTTTCCACAGTGCAGGCCATGCAATCCATATTCGTCAGCATCTGCCTCGCCGCAAATACACCTGTGAACAGTGTGGATAGGGGCAGCAAGGCGGAGAGCGACTGCAATACGGAGCTCCTGCGGATCAAGACGTGTGCCTGTCGCAGACATAGGGACTGCTAGAAGGAAGTCCCCTGCATGGGGGGGTATATATATATATATATATATATATATATATATATATATATATATATATATATATATATATATATATATTATACAAAGAATGTCACAGTAACCTGGTTGAAAATAAATAATCTAACCCCCACAAGACATGGAAAACAACTTTTCATGTATTATATATGCATTTCTTATGTGTATACATTTCTCTTCCCATCAACCTGCTCACATTCACGTCAATAATAATAACTGTCATTCCGTGAGTTTATGCCAATTTACCTGAGCTTTATCTTTTAATAATAAAGATTTTGTCCAATACGTGCAGATGATGATGCTTGGTGTTTATCCTGTGTTAATCCCGAGGTTACTGCTCCTCTAATACTCTTGAATCGTCATAGTAATTTATTTTGTCACGATATGCTCGTTTATCTTTCACTATATTTTAAGGCAAACATCTGTTTGAATATTTCTCCATAAACGGGCTTAAAAAATCATAATTTGCCTCGTGTTATTTTACTCGTTTTTTTGTATTACTTTTAGATCGTTTATCTGAACGGTTCATCTTTTTAGGCGATTTTGATTGGAGATAGAATTATTGAATGTCGTGGAGCAATTGCAGTTCTCAGGTACATATTCCTTATCATTGACCATACCTGTTTCAGCCATCATCTCTGCTCTGTTTCTCCTGCCGTTTAAACAGTATCCGGGGGTATGCTCGCCACTGCTCGTTAGTGGGCTGTCTGCTAGTAATATATAAATCTATTCACAGAATCACATCTTATCAATGCAGTTTAATGCTCTCAGATTAATTAGCAATGCTAAACGGGACAATTGGAGATACTCGTATTTCTTCACCACAAATATATAAATTCCCTTATACCTTGTATTATGAAGAAAATGTTCAAAATTGCAGGTAAATTCAATTCAGAAATAGCTCCTGCACCTCATATTAATGGTGCAGGAATTGCTGAACAAGAATCCCGTTGCAAATGACCTCGGCTCTTACTTTCGACCATTAGCTCTGGTAGCCGC
Organism: Procambarus clarkii; assembly: GCF_040958095.1. Classification (NCBI taxonomy): domain Eukaryota; kingdom Metazoa; phylum Arthropoda; class Malacostraca; order Decapoda; family Cambaridae; genus Procambarus; species Procambarus clarkii. The sequence goes on along the minus strand of NC_091207.1, from coordinate 16,447,118 downwards.
CTCCCTCCAGAATTCCTTGCTCATAAATTCCATGTTGAATTACGTCCATTAGGCTTTACCACATGCTCTCGTTACGAATACAACGATTTATTTAAAACTTCAGAGCTTCAACCCGCTCCGGTCCTTTATTACTCTATAGCAGAGGGTTTTGATCGTGCACTGAGATGAACTGCCCTCTCTCCGAGGTGGCTCTAGTGTGTACTCACCTAGTTGTGCTTGCGAGGGGGGGGTTGAGCTTTGGCTCTTTGGTCCCGCCTCTCAACCGTCAGTCTACGTGTGTATAGATTCCTATGCGTTTGGCTAGTACTTAGACGTGTGTGTGTGTGTGTTTGTTCCAAGGTGGTTCTACTGTGTGTGTGTATTATGTTGCAAGGTGACTAGTGTGTATATGTTTCAAGATATTGACTGACTGACTATTGACTAATGACTGACGCAGCCTTAGAACTTACATTAGAGAGAGCACCATTGATCTCCAGTTGAGGATCGCTGCCATTTATTCCCTCTTAGTCAAGATTCATCAAGCATTCAGCAACCACTTACGAAACCTGTACATCTTTCCTTAGTCACGACGGCTTTGTTTACATTTATTCAACTGTTTAAGAGCTACCAAATTTCGCAACCGAATGTCATTGTTATAAACAACCTCGTATTGCTTCGCTAGCTCATAACCTGTTTAATAAATGTAAACTAAACCACCATAATTGAGGAAAGATGTACAGGTTTCGTATGTCGTTGCTTGACAAATCCTGGCACTGTTCTCCTATATTTAAGCGTATTCGCCCAGTATTTAGGGAAAAACTATAGCTTAAGGTAAAACAAAACACATTTTATATAATAACAAATAACATAAGATAGACAAAGTAAACAATTTTTAAACTGGAAGAGATTGAAATCGTGTATAATTCTGAACTGGTAATGTACAGGAAGATTTAATAACAAAACTGTTGGTGATTTGGTATATTTAGCTTGGTGTAATTATTCACGAGGAGCTTATGGCTTTTGTTGTTATTTATTAATCTGCACATTTTTGTAATAAACGGAAAATCAATTACATAAATTACACTCGTGGCATATTAAGCTATGAATTGGATAAGCTTTATTATGTATATTTAGATGCATAATAATTATATTTTAGCAGTGTGTTCGTGCGTGTATACTCACTTGTATAGCTTTTGGGATTGTATGTTAAGTTTCAACTGGTCCTTACCATGACAGCCTATCTCTGGCTGCGTTGTCGATACCAAAGTATTTTGTACGTCGCGATCATATCTACCGTGATTATTTTAAAATCCTTGAAAATTAGATTTTTCTTTAGTTATGGTATAGTATATCTTTTAGTTCCGAGAAACAGTCTGATGGTATAACTTTGCAAATAGTACAGCCTCATTGTGATTAAATTAACTAAGTCGGGGTTCCTCTCTGGTAATGTATATTCAATAATTTATGTAGCGTGTATGATTTCCATATTTTAAATACAGTCGTATTTGTATTCATGTAGGAACTGTAGGCGCTATATACGTGTACTGAATATGCTGGTAACGTTATTCGTTGTGTGTCTCGGGTTTTTTTTTTAATTTCTAATTTTTTTTTAATTTCTAATTTTTTTTTAATTTCCCGAGTCCTGGAAATTAGTTATGGTGTCATTGGCGGAGCTGCAGCTGGTGATTCAATTGGCTTTCTGCTGTGTCCTTTGTTCTTATGTCAACATTCAGATTATATTTTTAATTCCCCGAGTCCTGGAATATTTCCAGCCTCCAGTGACCAACCGCAGACTGCGTTGTTTCGCACCATTACCTATGTTAGGGTGTTGAATTCTTTAAATGTTCTTCGTAAAGTGAATTTCTTCCTGATTTTTTGATGTTGTTGTGTGTGTTTAGGATAGAAACTTGTAGTAGTTCCTGCTGCCGCTTTCAGGTTGCATCTTTGCTTTCATTCTTAACACCTCTTGCAATTCGCGAGATCTTATAGCCTCTGAGGAGAAAATAGAGCATTTAGTACAAGATCTTACTGTGTATCTCAGAATTTGTGTTGTCTTCCACCGCCTGTATAATATATAGTGTGCTCGCTTATATGGGTTTGTTCAGCGAGCTAATAATATGCAATATATGATTGCGTAAACTTGAGTTTTAAGAAATTACATTATTTAAACTGTACTTGAAGTAATTTCGAGTTTTCCTGTAAATCTATTCCTAAGATTTACAATCTATATTTATTATTTTGTTGTATAATTACTTCTCGTAACGTATTCTTCAATAGTGATTGTACAGTGTATAGATATGTTATTAAGTATGGATTACTAATGCTATTATCTATTTCGTGTAATTGCCTTGCATTGCACGGGTCTGCGTTCAATCCCCTATGGTCAATGTGATTGGGTAAGGTACCTCATTATCCCAGCTCCTTGACCTCATTATCCTAGCTCCTTGACCTCATTATCCCAGCACCTTGACCACATTATCCCAGATATTTGTATTTACCTTTCTGTATAAATTTCATCATTACGAAATGGATAAGATTTTAGGAAAATGTAAATTAAAACATATAAACTGGATCTAAAAATTTCTCCTCCTTATAAAATATTTATAAAAATTTATAAATAAAAATCTGAAACTTGGCATCACTGTTGAAGTTTCTAGAGTTTTCTGGAATCTTCAAAGGCGAGAGAAAATTTACATTAATTTAATTAACGAAACGAGGAAGTGGGATGAAAACGAAGAACGAAGATAAATTATCAAAGAGAGTTGATGCAAATGGTCAGTGGAGAAAGGAATATAAATTATTATAATTAGTTTTAATCATTAACTTAATTTAATTAATTCGATTTAAAAATTAATGTAAATAGTTACTAGGAAGTAAATAGGAGGAATTAAATAATGTAAATAGAGGATTCGATACCTATTTGGCTGATATAAGAAATTTTATACTTGATGATGCTTGTTCAAAGACGCTTATGTCGAGGGAATATTTACTACATCAATATTAAAAGCCTAAGAAAGCTGACACTATTATATGAATAGTGGGAGACCGGGAGAAAGAATAGGGGTGGGTGACAATAGTGGCGGCGGCTGTTATCGTGGTGGTGGGGCCGCTGCTATCATTGGTGGTAGTGAAGGAGCTTACCTGTCAGTTGACTACAGGTGAGTGGGGTCTAACACTCTATGTCTCACCTTCTAGCCTTCTTGTACCTGGTGTGTTTTAATTGAGCTTGATAAAAAAAGCTTTCCAATTGACCTTTAAGTAGTGAATGGAGGTGGCTTCCACGACTACTGCTTTCAGTGCATTCCACTTGCTGATCACCCGTACAGAGTACGAGTATTTCCTTTCGTTTCTTCATTTCATATGCGTTTCCAGCTTTCTCCTATGTCCTCTTTTTCTACTTTTTACCAAATTGACGAGCATGTCCCTGAACACCAGGTATATATATCCCTCAAATATCTTGTTTGTCGTGACCATATATATCTCCCTAGGATTGAGGGGCTGTGCGCCTTAAACCTGTCCTCATAGCTTAGTCCTCTTGTTTCAGGAACCAGTCTTGGTGAAATACTCTCAAGTTTTTTAATATTACTGTGTCAGTTTTTCCATCATGTTCTCCCTTACACAGTTCCCGTGTTATCCCGTTATCCCAGCCTGTCTCTCCATCTTTACATCAGCCTCTCATGAAGAACTGTATTAAATACATTTTAATGATCTAGGAAGATGCAGGATACCCAACCTTCTTAATCCTGTCGTATTTTGGTGATCCAAAATCTTATGATTTTGGTATGAACTTTGTCAAGCGTGTTTCAAAGTTTATCCTCTGCATTTGGTAGTGGTGGGGGTTAGTAGAGGTGGTGGTGGTGGGGTGGTAGTTGTGGTAGAGGTGGGGGTTAGTAGAGGTGGTGGTGGTTTGTAGGGGTGGTAGTTGTGGTAGAGGTGGGGGTTAGTAGAGGTGGTGGTGGTTTGTAGGGGTGGTAGTTGTGGTGGTGGTGGGGTGGTAGTTGGAGGGTTGGTAGAGGTGGTGGTGGTTTGTAGGGGTGGAGGTGGTGGGGTAGTAGTTGGAGGGTTGGTAGAGGTGGTGGGGTTGGGGGGTAGTGATTATCGTCGCTGATGTGATTGCAGTAGTGCTTATAACGGTAGTGGTGGTTGATATTGTGGTGGTGTTGATGGTTGTAGTTACTGGTGTTGGTTGATATTATGTAGTGACTTTTAAGTACAGTACCAGCATATTCCCCTCGAATCGCTTCCGTTTTCTTTGTCTCATGTGTTTGTTTTAGTCTCCTCTCGGAATTCAGGCTATAGAAAACGAAAGCGATTTCAGCCGGCGTTCAGTTTAGATGATTTTAATAAAAGATTTGGGCATAAGGCGACACCTGAGATCTATTTTACCTGTCGCAGAGGTGCGGTGGGGAGTGGTCGCAGGCGCTGTCGGTCTGTCTGTATGTCTTCCTTGTCTCCGTTTAGCATTTGCTTTCTCTTGCTCTCTTCCACCGCCTTGCTCTCTCTATCTCGCTCCCCCTCTCACTCTCCCTCTCTTGATTGTGTAAAGCACTTGCTTGTATTTGTTGTAATGAGGAATTGAAGTGGGAGGAGAGAATAAGGCATTAGTCCCATTAGGCTTCGACCAGGGGCCTGACAGCCGAGTGGACAGCACTCGGGATTCATATTCCTGAGGTTCTCGATTCGATCTCCGGTGGAGGCAGAAATAAATGGGCAGAATTTCTTTCACCCTGATGCCCCCTGTTTACCTAGCTGTAAATAGGTACCTGGGAGTTAGACAGCTGCTACGGGCTGCTTCCTGGGGGGGGGGGGGGTAACAAAAAGGAGGCTTAGCGTCCCCAGACAGGGCCGCGGGGACGCTAAGCCCCGAAATCATCTCAAGATAACCAAACACGTGACAAGTCGTCGAGGCGCAGGAAATTTCAGTATTAGTTGTGTTCAGTAGTCGTCGCGGGACACGACAGACGCGTGTAAACAACAACACACTTGAATAAGTTTAGTCACCAGAGAATCAACATTTCTTTCAGAGAAATTTAGAAGAATTCTTATTTTAACATTGATGAAAGGGATAACAATAACGAGTTAAATGAAAAGCGGAAGAGGAGGAATTCAAATAAATGTTGATGTTTTGGAATGAGGGAGACACGAAGAGTTAGTGTTAGAGACGCCGTGGGGGGGATACCCCTTCCTCCACTGTCCCCTCCCCTTCCAGGCACGGGAGGGGGGTGGCAGCTAGAGTCAGGCACGGGAGGGGGGGTGGCAGCCTAGAGTCAGGCACGGGAGGGGGGTGGCAGCCAGAGTCAGGCACGGGAGGGGGGGTGGCAGGCAGAGTCAGGCACGGGAGGGGGGGTGGCAGCCAGAGTCAGGCACGGGAGGGGGGATTGTGGCGAGAGTCAGGCACGGGAGGGGGGTGTGGCAGCCAGAGTCAGGCACGGGAGGGGGGGTGGCAGCCAGAGTCAGGCACGGGAGGGGGGTTGTGGCGAGAGTCAGGCACGGGAGGGGGGGTGTGGCAGCCAGAGTCAGGCACGGGAGGGGGGGTGTGGCAGCAGAGTCAGGCACGGGAGGGGGGGTGGCAGCCAGAGTCAGGAAAGAGGAAACAAGAAAGGGTGAACTGAGAGAAGGAAAAAAAGTGTACAAAAGCGTGCCTGGAGGTCGTGAGGCTGGTCACTGCAACTCGTCATGCTTGGCAGAGAGGGAGAGAGAGAGAGAAAGAGAGAGAGAGGGGGAAGAGCTACGACCCCACGACACGCCAGCACAGTTGGGCAGGTCGTTTGGCAAGCGGTTGTCACAGTAACTGGACGAGATAGTCCATCGTGCCAGGCTTTACTGCCCCTGCACACCGCCACCCGGCTTTGGAGGGGCAAAGTGGCTTGGCTTGGCCGGGTTTTACAGAGAAAGTGGTTGGGCTTGGTTAGTTGGCCGTGATGTGGAAATTGGCTTAGTCTGGTCGAATTTCCAAGCTTCAATAACTAGCCGTCTTAATTTTGAGGGGTAAACTTTCCTTTTCTTAATCTTATTTGAAATGGGTAATGACTTCCTTTAAAGTGACAAGCTGTTCGACTTACTTTTGTTGTGAAACGTTGTTTAGATTAGCTGAGTTTGAGGTGAAAATATCCGGAATTGTCTTATATGTATATACCTTATAAAGGAACTATTTGTATATCAAAGTTCGTTACCCAAGTTTGAGTGAGAAAGCGGCTTGATTTTACTGGCTTTGAAGAGGTAAAAAGCTTCACATGACTTTGGAAAAAAATAAGCTTTGGTTACTTGTTGTATGATAGTAAAGTTTTGTGGCTTGCCTACTTTACTGGGGACAGTGATTTTGCTTGCTTGAACAAAATATTTCTGATTGGTTTGATTATATTGTGGCTTTCTTTAGCTGTACGTGACTAGAAGGGAAGGAGAAAATTACATTCTGGATTTGAAGGGATATAAATTCTTTGAATTGCCTTTGGTTTGATTTTGGAGACAGAGAATAATTTGCAGGGCAAAAGCAGATTTGTGTATTTGAGATTGGAGGCGAAAGCATGTTAGCTTTCAGACTAGAAGATGATCTGGAGGGGCAGTGGAGTTTGTTGTTTATAGGTACAGAGCAATTTGTTTAACTTTGATTTTGTAATAAAAATAGTTTTCGTGTGTGCCTTGATATAGCTCTAGCCTTTGAGCCCCGCCTCATAATTATCAGTCAAGTGGTGGTATGACCTTACCTCGTGGAGTTGTATATACATTTGAGTCTTTTTATTTCATATACTTTCACCACTTTCTCTCCTTCATCGTTTCACTTCCTCACTTACCCTCGCACTCAATACGTTTCTTACATATCTTAAGCTTTGCAGTGTTCTGTTTCTTATTGTTTCCCCTCGTCTTGGTCCTACCCCTGTCAAATTGTCAGCCCTTGTCAATACCACCTAAGAATCTTGTCAACTGTTCTCCAAGTTTCCTAGTTACCTACTCCTATTCTAATTACTCTTGCACGTGTTAGAGTTAATCCAGTAGCCATTTCTCGGACCAACTGTGCAGCTTTTCTAGGCGTTCGTGTGTGATATAGATATAGATATCACAATCGTGCCTGCGTTGTGATCCAGACTTCAGCATATCCAGAGGAGCAGAGCTGCTTCCTCGGCGCCTTAAAAAGTTTAGCCAATGAGAACCGGTTGTCGATGAGAATTTTCTTACCAAAAGAAGCTTTTGAAAACCAATTTACGAACCGTAAAAGCACAAAATCCATAACCATCGGAGCTTTTGTGCCCTTGTATGGTTGCATTATTCACTTTTGCAGATACTTAATGGACTTGATGCAACAGAAGCCGTAGCTAAGAGAGCAGCGGACACGGGCCTCGGCGCTGAAGACCATCTATTACCAATTTCCCCTGGTTGTCGGCTCCACCCTCGCTCGAACCCCTTGCCAACCCACAGACCAACGTAAAAGGAAAAGGCATAATGCCCCTGTGGCTCTAGTTGGCCGGGGGCATAAAAAGCCAGGTGAATGCCGCGAGTGCGTGGGTGTTGTGGTTTCCCGGCTGGCTTAAGTGTGCTGTAATGTGGGTCGTTTCAGGGCTGGAGTTATGGGGGTAGCAGGGTGATTCGAGTTGATGAAATGATTTTTATGTCCCATGCCATTTTTCATTGTGTTAGGGGGGGGAGGGAGGGGGTAGGAGATGGGGGTACGTATACCGATGCCCATCTTCGTTCATGTGCACGTATCTGAACGTACACATGAACGAAGTACACATTTGTATATGTTATACGGTATTTATTTTCGTACTTGGATTTGAATGTGCTTCTTTTCCATATGTCTTTGTTAAATGCTGTTTGATGCAAATATCTGGTCTAAGCACCCTATTCGACCATTTTGTTCGTTCCTGATTAACTTCTCAGCAACTGTACATTTGAACACTGGAGTGTTCTTCATTTTGGCTACCTTTTGTTGGTTCCTGGAATCAATGTCCCTGCGGTCCGGTCTCTAAGCAGGTCTACAGATTGATGGTCTGATCAACCAGGCTTTTAGACGGCATTGCTCACAATTTGTCGTGTGAATTTCGCTTGGCTTGGCACTTCCCCCAGATAATTCCCTCCCCACGTATGAATCGCAATTTCCAAGGAAATTTTGCTGAGGTGGAAACTGAGTACCCAAATGAGCCACAGGGACGTTAGAAATAATTGTTTCAGTGTCAGAGTAGTTAACAGGTGGAATGCATTAAGCAGTGATGTGGTAGAGATTGACTCTATACACAGTTTCAAATGTAGTTATGATTGAGCCCAGTAGGCTCAGGAATCTGTACACCAGTTGATTGACAGTTGAGAGGCGGGACCAAAGAGCAGAGCTCAACCCCCGCAAGCACAACTAGGTGAATACTCCCAGACACATTATCATCCTCGTCCGACAGGCTTGAAATAAAAAGGAAAGGGAAAAATAAGTGAAAGAAGCGAATCACCTGTGCAAAACTCGTTAATTAATGATGCTGTTGCAGGTAGAGGTGCTGGACAGCATTCCTCCCCTCCCATGTCCCCCTCTCCTCCCCTCCCATATCCCCACCCAGCCTCCCCTCCCATATCCCCACCCAGCCTCCCCTCCCATATCCCCACCCAGCCTCCCCTCCCATATCCCCACCCAGCCTCCCCTCCCATTGTAAACCCACCAGCCCCACCCATCGCCTCGACTGCCCCCCCCACCCCATCCTCCCTACCCACCCTCTCTGCTTTCTGGTCTTTCCGTTTTCTCTTCCTGTTCTCTCTCCTCTCACTTATCCCGCTTCCACTCTCATCTCCCCTCTTGCCAGTTTTCGCTTTCTCCTCTTTTCTCAGATTCTCCTTCCCTCAATTATCATCCCCTTTTTCTTCTATACCCTTTTTTCACCCTCGTCATCCGGTTTCTCTCCCTTTTTCTTCTCTTTATCTTCCCTTATATCTTCCTTTTATCGCCCCATCTGCTTGCTTTATCTTTTACTTACCCCATGCATAGCCTTACTATCTTCTCTTCCACCTGTCTTCTCTAAATTCACACTTATGTTCCATACTCTTTTCCTTTCTGTTTCTAAGCCTTACATCCTTCATCCTTTATCTCTGCCTTCTACTTCACCCACTTTTTAATTTGCCTTTTCCCCCCTTTCTTACACCTCGTCTTTCTCCCATCCATTATTGTCTTCCCATTCTCTTCTACCCTGTCATCCAATCCCATTCTTTTCTCTTTCCTCGCTATTCTTCACTTCCTTTACCCCCCCCCCCTCTATCTTTCTTTCCTTCCCATTCATTTCCTCTTTCTCTTCCCTTTATCCCCCTCTTACATCCCATGCCCTCTTCTACCCTCTCTCCCCTCTTCCACTCCCCCCTTTCCCGTGATATTATCCCGTGGGGCTAATTTGGTTCAGCCCATCGTTACCAGGATTAATTACCTGAAGCACAAAAAAAAATCCCGAAAAAAAATACATAATGAGTGAAAAAATGTCGACGATTATTTTTAGTTTTTGCGCTTGTGTGCTTGTCTATTAACGTGTTCTTGTTTTGGAACGTGTTTTTGTCCATGTTTGTCTGTTTTAGTCAGAATTAAAGTGTACTTGTAGGAAGAATTACTATTTAGGGTTACCCAAACAATAATTTCAATTCTCCATCACATTATCAATATTAAGGGAAATAAATATACATAATTATAAATTTGGTGTAGAAAATATTTAAAATTATGATTTAATAAACAGTCTATACAAAAATAATAATAAATATATTGCTAATCATATATTCAGAATCCTTGCATTCGTTTCCTGTCTACGACTTCGGCTTGGTTTTGGGCATATAAGACCTGTCAAATGCAGGCTTACCCCCACAATAGATTCCTGGACCAACTATACAATTAATGTGAACTCTTAGATGAAATACACCGAGAAGTGTGGGTACACTTCCTGGTGTATGTAAATCTGTACCAGTTTTGGTGACGGGAATATCACGCCAAGTTGTTCCTGGTGATTGTCTTGTGAGTGATGTGGTGAATACTAGTTGCTAACAGTGACCCCTGATCCGAAACCCTTACATCTGTCCGCTAAACTCTTGACACCGAACGTTGACTAGTAACCATTGGACCCTTGTAACTAAACCCCGATTGACCCCTCATCTTTGACCCAGACTACTAAGCCCTGTTCCCCGATTCCGATCCTTGACCTCTAACCTCTGACCCCTGACCTTGACCACTAAAACTCGTTCCGTGACCTCTGACCACTATACTCTGACCTTAGACGCTTGATCCTGACCACTAAAACCCGTTTCTTGACCCTTGACCCCAAACACCTGTCCCCTAAAACCCGCTCTGGTCTGACCCTTGTGTCTGATCACTAGAACCAGTTCAATAATCCCATCCTTTCACCACTGACATCCCACCCCATAGCCCTGACTCCTGACCTCCAATCCCAAATCTCAGACTGCAGACTCCTGATCCCTGATCACCAGCCCCCAACCCTCGCCCTTCCCCTCAGCCAATGGCCAGTCCTAACCAGGAAACTTAAGTCATTAGACTTGGTTAATTTATAATAGATTGTGTTGGTCTTGGCTTTGATAAATTTGGCCAGAATTTAATTTATTATTTTTCAGGTAATATAAATGTATACAAAGGGAGTGATACCATTATTATAAACTACTAGAGACAGACATCTTATTTACTAATATTATACAAACTGTTTATTATATAATGTCGCTGGTTACCGGACTGATAAGGTCATATATAGAATGAGCTTTTCATAACCAAACCAACACAAATTAAATTAAAAGTGCTGATGTTTCTGTTCGTTCTGGACCTTATCCCGTTGTCCTGGATCTTATCCTGTCGTCCTGGACCCTATCCTGTTGTCCTGGACCTTATCCTGTCGTCCTGGACCTTATCCTGTCGTCCTGGACCCTTATCCTGTCCTCATAAAGTCTTGCCACAGCAGAAGCTAACCTGTCCTAAGCCTAATGAATAATCCTTGGATAATTTACGTCATCAAATTAATAATACTAGCTCTCGAATGAGCTTGTTTTGGAGTTTCCCTTCTTGCGCGGCCCTCTACAAAATTTATACAACAAAATATATTTTGTATGCAAGAGTTCATTTTTGTACGTTGGACGATAGTTGTTGCATGTACTATCATGATAGGTTATCAACATTGCAAGAAATATTTATTTCTTTTTGACATTTCACGAGTCCAGTTCATGGGGAAGCTGTCTATCCAGGCAATGAGTAAAATATGCAGCTTTCTGTAATTAATGAATTTCGTAATGTAATTTTTTTACAATTTGGGAAAGGGAAGAGAATGTGAGGGGGAGTGAGGGATGGGGGGGACGTTGCATGGGGTGAGAAGCAGGAGGGATGGGGAGTCGTTGCATAGGGTGAGAAGCAGGAGGGATGGGGAGTCGTTCAATGGGGTTAGTAGCAGGAGGGATGGGGAGTCGTTGCATAGGGTGAGAAGCAGGAGGGATGGGGAGTCGTTGCATGGGGTGAGAAGCAGGAGGGATGGGGAGTTGTTGCATGGGGTTAGTAGTAGGAGGGATGGGGAACTGTTGCATGGGGTTAGTAGTAGGAGGGATGGGGAACTGTTGCATGGGGTTAGTAGCAGGAGGGATGGGGGATTTCGTTGCATGGGGTGAGAAGCAGGAGGCAATGGGGGACAAAAATATCCAATACATTCCGATCATTATATTTAATTCAATGTGCATTATACACCTAAATCTGTTTGTCTTAATATCCTTCACATTGTTTTCCCTTCGTTGCTCCCCATCCGTCCAGATTCTGGGAGATTCTTGATAAGACACCACAAAACCACATAATTTGGGGAGCAGTTCCATTAAATTTCAATCAGTGGGGATGGGATTAGCCTGGGAGACGCGTCTTGCCGCGGGCTTCAAGACAAAGCGATGACTGTTTTTTACATTCTAGAGAAATTTAAGGAAACCCGAGATGATGATAATGCTGTTAATGAGCGTAATGGTAGTTAGGATGTTGTGGTATGACCGTTAGTCTGATATTAACTTTATCTCAACGACAGGGAGGGAACTGGGATGACCTTAGAGTTAGTGGACTTGGAAATATACTAGAATTGTATATGCTGAAACTGCTAGTACTATTACTACCACTATTACCACTACTACTACCACCATCCCCAACAAGAAAAACAGTAATGGTCATGTCTTTACAGACATAATAACATAGGATAAAAACCCCACACTTGTGTATCTGTATTTGTACAAAAACTGTAGCAATTATCAGGGAATTTATAAAACTATTACTACAATAATACATCAAACTCTCAACTGGTTGAAGGCACAACTCTCTACTTTGTATTTCTCTTCCTACAAGCTTTTATTGTCTTCCTTCTCGCCACCTTATTTCATCATTCTCTCTGTTGATGATTTAATTTAAATTTACGATCTTCCTTACGACGTCTGGGATGTTTGTCGTACCAGCTGGAATTTCCCATCCACCTGGAAGGCTTCATACAAGCAGGATAGGATTGGAGCGGGGATAAGAAGACGGAGTGAGGAAACAACACACTACCACTTCGAACATTGGGAATCGAGCACCGGCCTGTAGGAAGCGAGACCGTTACTCTACCAACCAGGGCGAACTTACTCTTGCTGAAGACCAAAAGGGTGGCCGAAAACTTGCCATTCATTGGGGAAAATAACGTCTTTCATCAAAGTGTAACTTTAGTCACAAGATATGCTCTACATATCATTATGTAGATTATGTAGATCACAAGTCCAGCGAGCGGACGGCACGCTGGACTTGTGATCCTGTGGTCCCGGGTTCGATCCCGGGCGCCGGCGAGAAACAATGGGCAGAGTTTCTTTCGCTATGCCCCTGTTACCTAGCAGTGAAATAGGTACCTGGGTGTTAGTCAGCTGTCACGGGCTGCTTCCTAGGGGTGGAGGCCTGGTCAAGGACCGGGCCGCGGGGACACTAAAGCTCCGAAATCATCTCAAGATAACCTCAAGATAACCTACACTTTATGTTCAAAACACGTACGGATGTGACTTTCCTACTCGTGGTGTACTCCCGTTAGCACTTTAGGTGTTATGTGCAAATTACACTTGTAGCAAAAAGTATACAGCATATATCAAATGAGTTACTCAATGAAAATGGTTAATTCCCTTACTTTTGAAGCACCCTGTACTGTAGTTACCCAATATAAGCCTATACTCTCGCTGTAATAGTTGTTTATCAAAGCTTACCTAATTGTATTTGTGGGAAATGACCCGATCCGGCCTCTTAACTGACGTAACTTACGAAGACCTGCTAAATAAGTACCTGAGTGACACAGATTTAAGCTAAGAAAACAAAGGTGCCGACAATATATTAAAAAGTTTTCTTTTGCAAACAGAGTGGTGGACGGTTGGAACAAGCTCAGTGAGAAGGTGGTGGAGGCAAAAACCGTCTGTATTTTCAAAGCGTAATACGACAAAGAGTATTGCGAAGACGGTATACTATAGCTCTCATCCTGTAACTACACTTAGATAATTGCATGGATGGGTAAGAGGACAGGATAGGAGGACGGAGTGAAACAATCGTGACCTACCACTTGAACCATCGGGGATCGAACGCCGACCTTGTTGAAGCGATCTGTGTGAGATAAGCTATTAGTGAAGGAATTGCTCTAAACGTATTGTGATTTTCTGCCTGGTTTAATATCCACAACTTGGCCTGCAGCGGTGCTTCAGTCTGATAATTTCGTCTCGTCCCTAAAGGAGTCACTCAACCTATTAACAGCGTCGGGGCTTTTTGAGTCACTCGTCAATTGGTCTTTACTAAGAATATCCGTATGATTCCCAGAAAATGCAACCTGAGGCTGTGATACCCTTAGTTCTATACTACATAAGCAGAGGAGACTGCATAATAATAGCAATGGGAAGAGGCTTAGATCTCGTTAATGGAAGAGAATTGTCGGGAAAGCGCCAAGCTATGACGACTATATGACTATATAGCACTGGGAAGGGATCAGGATAAGGATTTGAGATGGGGGAAGGAATGGTGTCCAACCATTTGGACGGTCGGGGATTGAACGCCGACTTGCATGAAACGTTAAGAAATTGAGCAAGAATTATTGCAAGTTGCAACATATTCCTTCATGTGCATCAATACATTATTGTCGTCAACATATATTTTTAAGTTAAATGCTCTTGGGTACAGCTCTAGTCTTCCACTCAGTGGTAAAGGAAGTTCAGGAAGGTCCTCTGGGAGCCAGCAGCTGTCTGGCAAGCATGATGTAGAACATCTGTTTTGGCTACTGCATGTCCTTTTGTCCCTTGCACAGCTGCTCGGAAAATACAATACAAAAGGTATTTCTAAGCGCATTTGTAGTTTTTACCCTCAAAATCATTGCATTTTCTCGTTCCTTCACAAGTGGAAAGACAAGTGATGTATTTGTCTTACAATGTAACAATGTAGGAGTTCTTGGTGTATTATACTCATATTAATCATAATATAAATATTTTTCGTGTTAACTAACGCAGAAAACTCGAGACTTCCCGATCTATGCGAGGCTTCCACATCTCGGCGAGGCTCCTGAGCTGTGGCAGACAAGTCTGTGGGTTCGTGTCTTCGTTTGGGTCTTGAGTTGGAGTCAGAAGTCAAAATACAAGGTGGGGGAGAGACACATGGCGTTCACTCACGCACGTCTAGACGTTCTGCACGTTCGTTGGCTATGTTTATTGTGAAGAGTATTTTGCGTTTGTCTTTTTCTGTTGTATGTGTGTGTGTGTGTGTGTGTGTGCGTGTGTGTGTGTGTGTGTGTGTGTGTGTGTGTGTGTGTGTGTGTGTGTGTGTGTGTGTGTGTGTGTGTGTGTGTGTGTGTGTGCGCGTGTGTGTGCGCGCGCGTGCCCGCACTCCTTGGTATATGTTAACCCACATAATTCTAAACGTTTTTAAGTGCAAAAGCTTTTGCATAGGGCATTCGACGACCGATACGAAATGTGCAGGCTTTTAATATTCCACCAATCTTGGAACTTAATTTTTCCTCCCGTACTTTTGGGCAAGAGGTATCGTCAGGAAGTGCGGCCATCCTCACCTAACTTGGCTGGCTGTGGTAGACCTTCAGCTCCTGGACCAGGCTCTTTTCCCGCGATCGAATAGGTCGAGTGATGTTCATTCATCACCTTAGTTCGTTCTCCTTCACCGGTACCCAGACATCCAACCCATCGTCCGGTGTAGATATTGTTGTTGTTTAAGATTCGCTACCCGGAACAAATAGTTCCAAGTAGCACGGGCTATGGTGAGCCCGTAGTCTCTACTTGTGTAGATAGTACTTTTTGTAACTACGTGGGCCATCGTACATATATTGACGTAATGGACAATTGATAATAGAATTTGGTACTATTCACTATATAGTCCAGAAAAAAGCTAAAAACCCATAATATTGACGTTTCATATATGTATCTACCTCGATAGGTTAGGTGGGTTGCTTAGGTTCGTGCGTCTTTGGTTAGTCAAAACAGTTCTTATTTTTACGGATTGACAAATAGAGAGAACGAATTGTATAACGATAGCATCCTCAAGGGGAACTGGATGGGTGGGATAGATAACGAGCGATAGATGGGGGACCGGGTGATAGATGAAGGGGTGATGAGTGTTATGTGGGTGAGGGGGGGTGCAGGGGCTTGGGAGGGAAGGGGCTTTGGGGGTGAAAGGGGTTGGGGAAGGGGCATGGGGGAAGGGGCTTGGGGGTGAAAGGGGTTGGGGAAGGGGCATGGGGGAAGGGGCTTGGGGGTGAATGGGGTTTGGGAAGGGGGTTGGAATAAGGGGGGTTAATTATTATGCAGATTCCTCTCAGCGAGTGGGCTTAGTCGCCAAGGTAAATATGTTACCTGAAACTTGGCGCAGTAATTAATGTAAAGATGCGGGTAAAGAAAAAATAATTACGCGTCTTTAATTGCTCTAAATTACTTAATGCGGTCATCTCAACAAGCTAATTACCAACCTTGAAGCGAATACGTTGCGTGGTTGATAGTTAAGCTCATGTCCTCGGCGTGTGTACTAGCGTAGTTGTCTGGCAGTGACTGACCTGCAGCTCAACCACCCTTAATTGATCAGAGGTCAGGTGCAAGTTCAAGAGCCTGTTACATGGGCGCTTTTTATATCTACAGTTGAAGCTTGTGGGCTTTGCGAATATTCTCCATATTGGTAAGAGAACACACACACACACACACACACACACACACACACACACACACACACACACACACACACACACACACACACACACACACACACACACACTAGGAAGTGATGTGGTGGAGGCTGACTCCATACACAGTTTCAAATGTAGATATGATAGAGCCCAGTAGGCTCAGGAATCTGTACACCAGTTGATTGACGGTTGAGAGGCGGGACCAAAGAGCCAAAGCTCAACCCCTGCAAGCACAATTAGGTGAGTACACACACACACACACACACATACACATACACATACGCACACACACATATACAAACAACCGACGGGGCCGGTGGCTGAGCGGACAGCACGCTGGACGCGTGATCCTGTGGTCTCGGGTTCGATCCCGGGCGCCGGCGAGAAACAATGGGCAGAGTTTCTTTCACCCTATCCCCCTGTTACCTAGCAGTAAATAGGTACTGGGAGTTAATCAGCTGTCACGGGCTGCTTCCTGCTGTGTGTGGTGTGGCGGAAAAAAAATAGTAGTAAAGTTGATTGACGCTTGAGAGGCGGGCCGAAAGACCAGAGCTCAACCTCCCCCCCCCCCCCACAACTAGGTGAATACAACCAGGTGAATACACACACACAACGACGCACACTGATCATACTACACTATGGACCTTGAACGTACCCATTATACGTATCCCCTGGGCTTGTAGATACCAGTACGTCATAACTCAGTTATTAATTCGAGACCACATGCTCTAAGTGTATAAACGACACGATGTATACGGCACAGTTCTGTGTATTTTATTTAATGGAATAAGTGACACTTCGATATGTTTCATAATGGTTTTATGTATTTTAACTAAATTTACCTGCCGGCCACTGTCTCTAGAGGCGTTGTGGGGTCCACTTCCCAGTTTTTTTCGGGATTTTGTATTTCTATTTTATTAATTTAGTAGTGACCTTATTTCAATAGCTTGAAACTATTTGTAGACTTGTTCTTGTAGAGGTAGACTCAGCAAGCTGGAAGTCAGTACACACAGAAATCACAATAGCGTGATGCATCAAATGGACAAATCCACAAGGGCCGTGACGAGGGTTCGAACCTACGTCCGAGAGGATCCCAGACGTTTCCTTAGTCGACTGAGCTACGACATGGTAAAAGAATTGCAACCGAGAACCCTCGTCACGGCCCTTGTGGATTTGTTCACTGGAAGTCAGTGTTTCTCGTATGTTTCCTTATTAGACGTCTTGGATTGGTCAGGATGTAAAGGATTAAACGACTTTGTTAATTAATATATCGCGTAACAGCCCAATTGGAGCTTGTTTTGATGATGTGTTTGCCCCTTAACCTTCAGCTTGTCCTGATGCGCTTCGTTACTGATTTGCGTTTATGAAATGGTCGTAAGGCGCAAATAGATATAAATAATTTAGTTAGGCTCTCAAAGTATGAGGCTCGCGGAAGCATTTACGTGAGCCTGCATGAATGGGTTGTGATTGGATGCTGGTATGGCTATCAGATAAGGCAATACTTGGACACTAGTGTGTGCCGAGTCCTTTTAAGAACTCCACAATTATGAGGAGTTTATGAGTAGCGGAAACTATAATGACCCGGCGTGACCGGAAACTATAGCCGGAAGTTGGTCATGAAAGGTAAGACACAATGAGTTGATGAGAACGGCCAGAAGGAATTTCACAGATGTGTGGCAGAGATGAGAATCTGGCTCAAGCATGTGGGAGAAGCAGTTCCGATCCACAAACTGCCTTGAGCGGTTGACGAGCGAGCCGTGGATGCATCTTGCGGGGCGTGACATGTCCCCAGCTGGTGGACCTTTCCCCCCAACCCCCCATTGTAGAAGGGGGTGACCCAGTGGTGGAACTTGAGTTGATGTCGTTAGTAGCATGTGTGTATGTGATGCTATAAAGTTATTAACAGTGGAGTAGCATACCTAGTCACTTCCCCTCATCCCCTCATACCTAGTCTCTTTCCCTCAACCCTCATACCTAGTGAATTCCCCCTTATGCCTAGTCACTTCCCCCTCACCCCTCACAATTAGCCAACCCTGTCACCCTCTCATACCTACCTCCTCCATCTGTCACACACATTGCTCCCTACATCCCCCCCCCCCCTCATTCCCCCACTCTCCATCACCCCCCGTCATTCCCCCACTCCATCACCCCCCCCCCTCATTCCCCCTCTTCCATCACTCCCCAACCCCCAACCCCCTCACGCAACACCTTCCCACCCTGGACGATACACATCAGGGTGTAACTCAAATATTATAAAGCTCCCACCTAAGAGAATGATAACTTGGCTGGGAGTTTTGGGAATGTAAATTGTTCATTACCTACAATCAGGGAACTGCCTTTGATGATGAGATAAAGTGTTTATCCCAATTAGCGCTGGAGGGGGTGGTGAGGGAAGCAGGTATATACTCGAAGCTTGGGCGTAATCATTATAACCAGAAGCAATATTTTCAGGTTTGAGACTTGTTTTTGACTTCAAAGTTGGATATATTTACAAGTGGTTTAAAATCAATGTTATACACCGTCTGGAGGAGGGTGTATTTTTTTGTTTTTAATTTATATTTTTTTTGTATTAAAATAAATTTATTCTAGTAATTTGTGAGTTAATTACAGAGCTTCAGGAGTGTTTTGTTTAATGTTTTGGTGTGATGGGTGTTATGATGGCGCTATATACAATTGGGGTATTGTGCTATAACTTGACTGTTTGTCCGGTGCTACTGTGGAACTAACTCTGCTCATTTGCTGCCATTTTACATGGTCTTCAAATCCTACACATGTCCTACACTCTGTGTCCTAAACTGTGTCATTCACTATGTCCTTCATCCTGTGACCTACACGTGTCTTAAACATGTCCTTCTGTGTCCTACACATGTCTCCCGTGTCTTACACATGTCCCTCTGTATCCTATACATGCCCCCGTTTCCTTCATGTATGCTACACGTGGCCTCTGTACAGATTACCAACTAATAATAAAATTCTAAAGAAAATAATCAGATTGTTACTGCTAGTTATCGGCAAACACCAGACGTAGGACTGGATGCTTGGACACGCGATGCTCCGTGAGGGAACCCGTTCTCACACCAAGTCCATTCCATCCAGCGGTCGATCCCGCAGACGCATTCGTAAATTTGTACATGCTGTTCATTCAAAACGGGAATTCTCTCAAATATAAATTAATATTATAATTTATTAGTATATTGTGCATATATAGGCATAGGTTAGGTTAGGTGTTTAGGTTCTGTTGGCGATTATTTGTATTTGTAGTACGTGGGTGAAGCATTTACAGCGTTGTGGTTCGAAAAAAAATCGTCAGTGAAGCACTTGTTCCGGAAGTGTTCGAAACGTCATCAGTTGTGAGTTGTGTATAAACCGTTTTTCACTCACAAACAGGAGGTTTGGCGGGTGCATGGAGTGGACTTTGGCCTTTGTTTAAGAGGACGGGCTGCAGTAAGGGAACACCAGTATCAAGACAGCTTAGTCTGTGGCCAGGGGCCAGATTCACAAAGAAGTTACGCAAACACTTACGAACCTGTACATCTTTTCTGAATCTTTGGCGGCTTTGTTTACAATTATTAAACAGTTAATGAGCTCCGAAGCTCGAGGAGGCTGTTTATAACAATAACAACAGTTGATTGGCAAGTTTTCATGCTTGTAAACTGTTTAATAAATGTAACCAAAGCCAGTCAAATATTGAGGAAAGATGTACACGTTCGTAAGTGCTTGCGTAACTGCTTCGTGAATCTGGCCCAAAGATTGTGCAGGGTACAATGATCTACGATAATCTAACTTGTTTGTCGCATACGATAATCTATGACGCACGTCCATAATCATACTCTGACGTCCACTGTTTGAATCTCTCCTGGTTATCTTCAGGTTATCTTCAGAGGATTTTGGGTCTTTTTAGTGTCCCCACGGCCCGATCCTCGACCAGGCCTCCACCCCCAGGAAGCAGCCCGTGACAGCTGACTAACACCCAGGTACCTATTTTACTGCTAGGTAACAGGGGCATAGGGTGAAAGAAACTCTGCCCATTGTTTCTCGCCGGCGCCTGGGATCGAACCCAGGACCACAGGATGACAAGTCCAGCGTGCTGTCCGCTCGGCCGACCGGCTCCCGGCTCTTCTGTAAATGTTTCACCCAACAAATTACAACAGAACCTAATCAAGGGTTACTATACACCAGATTTCAATATATAACAATATTAATATATGAGTAAATGCCAATTTTAAATAATGTTAAGTGCAATCACCCTGAATTCCGCCAAAAAAAATAACGCTCAAAAGTCATATTTACGTAGAGGACGTAGAAAGGAGGTGGAATGGGACTGACGTAAAGATGGGGAGGGAGAGAGGGGAGGAGGACAGAGGGAAATATAAGAGAATGGGGGAGGGGGGAGGGGAGGAGGATGTTTACAACGTTCAATTGCTCGGGGGAATTGGTCATAAGTTCAGTAGGCGCGGGTTATTATGCTTGATGCCTGCCTCAAGGCACTCGTCGGCTCCTCTCTCTCCACGCCCATGTTGAGTGCCCATTATCTACCCCCAGTGTGCCCATTATCTACCCCCAGTGTGCCCATTATCTTCACCCAGTGTGCCCATTATCTTCCTCCCAGTGTCCCCATTATCTTCCCCAGTGTGCCCATTATCTTCCTCCCAGTGTTCCCATTATCTTCACCCAGTGTGCCCATTATCTCCCCCCAGTGTGCCCATTATCTCCCCCCAGTGTGCCCATTACCTTCACTCCACTGTGCCCATTACCTACCTACTAATACGCCCATTACATACCCCCAGTGTGCCCATTTGATTTATAAAATGACCGTCGGATATCGCTGTACTGGCATTATACACATACGATTAATACATGCTATTACTAGCCTATAATGAACTCATTGTATGATTACTAATGAGGTCATTATACCCCTATATGGTCCTGTCATTAGGGAAATATAAAATTATGATTTATATAATAATCTGTATTTTGACTTATTGTTCCTCTTTTGAGTTCATTATTCCATCATTATTGCTCTTTAATGCTCATTATACGTTCTATATTGGCCACTAATGGGGGTCATTATATGGTTAATGACCACTAATAAGGCTCATTATACGCTGTCTATGAGCCCCTAAATAGGTCATTAAGGTATATGGGCTACGAATGTGCTCAATATATTCTCCGTATGAGTTATATGATTCTAGTGAAGACCGAATTATGATTGTATTGACCTTACTTATCCGGATAGTGTATAATGATGTTAATACACTACTGTATTTTATGTCTATTGCGCACAGAAGGATCTATTTTAACACCCATTTCTCTAATAAAAGGTTATAATGCACCCATTACTAATACATTGTGCCTATTATAAGCCTAGTTATCTTCCATTGGTCATAACTTATGATTTTTGTGCTCCTGTTATGAACCATATAGGTCAATATGTGCACATTAGGTTCCTATTTTATGTCCATTATGCACCCATTAATATGTTTGTGTGGATTAAATAAAGTGTTTGCGATACTTGTGTTTGTCAGTCGGAGCTGTCAGACTTCACTGTGACTTGGGGGACTGTTCAGGTCAATATACATGAACTGGGTGGTACAGCAATGGCCTCGATTTTGGCAGGGGTCGGCGTTCGATTCCCCGATTGTCCAGGTACATATACTCAGGTGTACATAGATACATATACTCAGAGGTGTACTCTGCTTCTCGGTGTATGTATACTGAGAGTTTACTATAATCGTGGACTATGTATATGTATTCAGGACTAAAGTATACTTGTTGAGTAAGCACTTAGGGTAGCCTTAATTACCCTCCCAGATGTTGATAGGCCTTCAGCTCAACACCAAACTAAATAAGAATGACCCTTATCACGCCTCCTCATAGGAGTCCTGGACGGGCTGAAGCGCCTCTTTCACTATATATATGTGAGTTGGCTTGTAGCGTACATATAATGCGAAGCAGTTTATTATATATATGTACTTAGGCGAGTCGGTTAAAAAAAAGTGTGGATATAGTTATATTCTAATGAATTAATGTATAGGATAGTCTTGAAAACTATATTAAAGTGGGCTGGAAAAACTTTACTTTTCTTGAGTAATGTGTTCAGACTGAACAAATGTGTTCAAACTGCCCTGGGAATACTACTCGTTCATTTGCATGTTTAAACTGACCGGGGAAAATTATTGGTTTAGTTGTATGTTCAAAGAGCTTTTCACTAATATGTAGTAATGTATTGGTAGTAATGAGCTAAAAATAACTTCCAATCTAACACGACCCATGCCAAACAGGTCTTAAACCATCAAAATAGGATCGTTTAATTTCACTAAAATAGTGATGGATGCTGAATTTAATTATAATAGCGGTAGATACTGTATTTCTCTAGAATAAATTGAGATACATTACTTGCACAAGTTCATAGCTAAAACGCCTGTACGTTCAAAATCTATTATTCTTCCCAGTGGCCCTCGTGTAAGCGGCATAATTTAAGGGATAATACACGGAGCACATATTAAGCGAAGCGTCGGCTGAATTCCACTGTAATTAGAACACTCCTCGGCAATAATAACTTCCTGAAATTACTGGTCTCCTGGTGGGGAATTAGTGATAATAAGAAGCTAAATCTGCGATACGAAGAGGGGGGGTAATAGTTTTTTTGGGGGAGGGGTGATTGGGGGGTTATAGGGGGTGTTGATCGGTTTTAAATGGGGGGTTATAGGGGGTGTTGATCGGTTTTAAATGGGGGGTTATAGGGGGTGTTTATCGGTTTTAAATGGGGGGTTATAGGGGGTGTTGATCGGTTTTAAATGGGGGGTTATAGGGGGTGTTGATCGGTTTTAAATGGGGGGTGTGGCCCCCCCCCCTCTGGAGGCAGGAAATGATGTAACAGTCTTATGGATGAGTTGAGGAAGACAGGGACAAATAGATGGCGTAAGCTGGAGTGGATTGATTAAATTTGATCAAATTAGTTTGTTGAAATGTTTAAAAAATCCTTTTTGCAAATCTTTAATCTAGTAATATTATTTTAGATTTATATATTAGTTTTAAAGTTTAAAAGGAATACAGTATATAGTTAATATGAAAAAACACATTCTTATATATATATATATATATATATATATATATATATATATGTGTGTGTGTGTGTGTGTATGCGTGTTTGTGTATGTGTGTGTGTGTGTGTGTGTGTGTGTGTGTGTGTGAGCAAGAGATGATAAAGACCTTGTGAGAGCAAGAGGCCACGGATGGGGCCTCACTCACAAGAGACCTCACAGACACAAAGTCAACTTCCGACCTCATACACAATAATGTGAGGTAATCACATCACCTTCCTAAAAATAAATCAACAGTCGATGATGTGGCACAGATGTTCCATAAAACCACAACAATATGACCTATCTATAAAATTACTAGTATTATTCAATAATAATTTAATAATATTAGTAAAATAACAATAATAATGATGATTATAATAAAAATAATGATACAAATTTAAATTTAATAATAATTATGCAAATATGTTTGCATTTTTTTAAATAATTAATGCTTCTAATAGTAATATAATCATGATAAATTATTGTTTAAACCTGACAAACACTTTCTACCTACCGTAGTGATTTCCCTGATAATTGCCTTCCCTTTCTACCAACGTAGTAACGGGTTGACTTAAAACTGTGATTAAAATACTGATTCTAGCAAATTGTAATGCACTTATTTTTGGTTGGGGATAAAAAGGATAAAACGAGGTCTGGGGTGTCAAAGTACCTGGTTAATTAACCCGTAGTCACTTAAGTAAGGTAAGACCTCTTTATACACTCCCTCCTCCTCTCTCTCTTAACCCTCTCTTCTCTCAGTCTCCTTTGCTCTAAACTCTCTTTCCTCAACACCCTGAACCCCCTATTCTCTCAACTCCCTCCCGGCAACCCTCTCCTATTAACTTCCCAATTACCTCATAATATTAAAGAGGCATTACACATGTTCCATCAGACTGTTGTGTTGCATAAACACTACTAGTGGTGGCTGACGCAGCCCGTTCTCTCGATTCGACAAGCGTCAAATTGCGAGTGGTTTAGCGTAACTAGAAGAGTAAGAACGAAGACATACCACCTGAGTTGTCCAGGTCGATGTTTGTTAGCTTGAAGAATCGGCAATACAGTTTAGATTTGTTAAGGGATTAGTTTAGCTTTTCGCTGTGTACTCTTCTCTACATTGTCATGTTCACTCACCCGCAGTCACTCCCCTCTCTCACTCCTTCTCCAGCCGAACCCTTTGGGCTGGACGGTAGACCGACAGCCTCGTTTCATGCAGGTCAGTGCTCAATTCCCGATCTGCATGAAGCGTCCAAGTGGTTCGGCACCATTCTTTACCCCTCGTCCCTCCTAACCTAACCTTCCCCGTCCCATCCCAAATCCTTATTCTGATCCCTTCCGATCTGATCTGATCTGATCCGATCTGATCTGATATTCTGATTATTCTGAAATTAGTAAGAATTTAAAACAAAAGGATCAATGCATAAATGTTCGTAATAAGGCAAATCGGACACTTGGATTTATTAATCGCAGCGTTAGTAACAAGACACCTGGTGTGGTTCTCAAGCTATATCTTGCTCTAGTTAGGCCCCATTTAGATTATGCAGTTCAGTTTTGGTCGCCATATTATAGAATGGATATAAATTCACTTGAACGTGTCCAGCGTAGGATGACTAAGTTAATTCCCCAAATTAGAAATCTTTCATATGAAGAAAGATTAACAAAGCTTAAGTTGCATTCACTGGAAAGGCGAAGAGTTAGGGGTGACATGATAGAGGTTTACAAGTGGATGAATGGACATAACCGGGGGGATATTAATAGGGTATTAAAAGTATCAACACAGGACAGAACACGAAACAATGGATATAAATTGGATAAGTTTAGATTTAGGAAAGACTTGGGTAAATACTGGTTCAGTAACAGGGTTGTTGATTTGTGGAACCAATTGCCGCGTAACATTGTGGAGGTGGGGTCCCTCGATTGTTTCAAGCACGGGTTGGACAAGTATATGAGTGGGATTGGGTGGTTATAGAATAGGAGCTGCCTCGTATGGGCCAATAGGCCTTCTGCAGTTACCTTTGTTCTTATGTTCTTATGTTCCAAGTGGTATATAGTCATAATGGCTTGGCGCTTTCTCCTGATCGTTTTTGTCCCTTCCCCGACTCACTCCCCAATCTGTCTCTCCCCCACTCTCACCCCCTGTCACAACCCCTCATTAAGGCCTCCCCCACCTCCCCCCAGCTAAGCACTCACATACATCTCTGATAGTTTACAGGCTCACCAAAGCCCGTGCTACTTGGAACATTTTGTTCCAAGTAGCGAATCTTAAACAACAGCTCTGATAGTTTGCTTGCCCCATTATGTGTATTGGCTTGTTTGTAATGTTCTTTGTGACGGGCTTTTGCAGGTGTTTGGGGAGGTCGGAAGTGCCTTTGATGGCGTTGATGCTGAGAGTTCTCCCGATACGCAACTCCTTTAATGCAACTATTTAGCCTATCCAGAAAGGTACGAACCCTAACAACCTCCCTAACCTATCGAGGTCGATGCAAAAGAAAACGTTGATATCACGGCGCTTTCATTTTCAAGAAAATGTCGCATTTTTTTTTTTAGCAGATTGGGCGATTCCGTAAGAAATGCAACGCATTGAGAGGACAGGTTGGGTCCGGACGGGAGGACCTTTCTCCTCCTCAGGGCGTCACTCACTAGGGGAAACACTAGGAAGATGCTAGGAATGCTGAGGGAGAGAATTATCAGGGGAAAGCGCCAAGCCATTACTAGATAGCACTTGGAAAGAGTGAGGATAAGGATTTGGGATGGGACGGGTGGAAAGGAATGGTGCCTAACCACTTAGACGATCGGGGATTGAACGCCGACCTGCATGAAGGGAGACCGTCGCTCTACCGTCCAGCCCAAGTGGTTGGGCGCACTAGAGAACCTATTGCGGAACACTCCCAAACCCTCAACTCTCCTAATACATTGAGTTTCATATTGACTTGAACAATCCGTTAAAAATGCAACGCATTAGTCAAATTTAAACCACCGTGATTTTGACGTTTTCTGCGCATCAACCTCGACAGGTTTGGTGGGTTTCTTGGGTTCGTACCTTTCTGGATAGGCAAAACAGTTGTATTATTTACGGAGTGGCGAATAGAGATACAGTGGTATGAAGGAAAGGAAATTAGGGGATATGGAAGGGAGAGGAGATAAAGAGGTGCATGGGAAGGAGGAGATAAAGGGAATGGAGGGAGGAGGAGGAGGAGCAACATAGGGCATTATTCCAGCGAGGTGGACCAGTAACATAATACTTAAGCAATAGCTTGGGCCCCGTTGTGGAGGTGATGGCGTTTATTAACCGTTACCCTCGAAGATGTTCCTTTGTCGGGCCAGAATTGGAGGTCCAACTGAAAATCGAAGTCGGGGGAGACCATTGTGTTTTATGACATTTAGGGGCCGTGATGAGAATTGCACTGTGTGTTTTACGCCGCCCTGGGAATATGTTCATAGCTCCCAGGCTAAAATGCACAGGCAAAGGGGGCTTTTTTGAGTGTGGGGTGGGGGAGGGGGGTTTCTTTCGATGGTGTGGGTGGGGTTCCAGTCTGTTCTTGTCCCTGGCTGTAGCGTGGATTGGGTTCCAGTCTGTTCTCGTCCCTGGCTGTGGCGTGGGTTGGGGTTCCAGTCTGTTGTCGTCCCTGGCTGTGGCGTGGGTTGGGGTTCCAGTCTGCTGCCTGTCCCTGGATTTGAATACATTTTACAGTGCTAGTTTTGGGTTGGTGGCGGTTAGGGGGTGTTGATGACTGTTGATGACGATGGTGGGGGGGGGGGGTGGTAGTGACGACTGGTGGTAGTGATGACTGGTGGTAGTGGTAGTGATGACTGGTGGTAGGGGTAATTATACCGCTCGTTTGGCATGGTGCTCGTAGTCGAGATATTGGTAGTTTGTTTCATTTTGTTGGTACTTCTTGTTATCCTGATGGCGGTGTTGAGAGCTGTTGGGGTGTTATTGGCGTGCTGGTGTGCTGTGACAACTTGATCTTAGCTCTTGGGTTCCGCTTCTCAAACTTGTATCCACTTGTGATGAAGTTTCCGGGCCTATTTTGCTGCCATGTCTTCATTTGGAACCTTATACATAGAGTCCGCTCCCTCTTCAGCCCATTCTACTTGGTCACTACTGACTGAAAACTGTGCAGATGTCTTTGATATTCATTCGGGTTCCTGGTTCCTCATGTCCCCCTTGGTCGAGTAACACCTCCAGCGAAGTAAGGGTTTAATTCCTTTAGTCTTTCCTCTTAGTTCATACCTCTCAATTCCGTGACTTGCCTGGTGACTTTTCTTTGGACATTCTCAAGCTTTGTCTCTGGTGGCAAACGTTTGTGTTTAATGATATCTTGGATTCCACAATACTGGCACATATTTCAATATATGTCTGACGTTTGTGGCATACAGGATACCGAGCGATTCCTTGCACAATTTATCATATAAATTCGATGGAAAGAATCATCTTTCTCAGCCAATGTAATCCCTGAACTCTCTATCCTCCCACCACTGAAAATAGACCCCCCTTACATCTCCTTAAAAAGGACCCTCCCATCCACTAAACCCCCCTCCCCCCACTAAAAATGTACCCCTGCCCCTCCCCAAACCCCATCATTAGAGCCCCCTCCACCACCCCCCCAACGACAGTATTGCATACCAGATTTTCGTTCTTAAAAATTTTCGCTCCAGGTAATAGGTACCTGGGTGTTAATAGGGGAGGGAAATGTTGATTGTATTATGTTGAGGTGGACCGATACTATGCTGTCTGGCTGGGTTCACTATACAGTATGGTCAAAAATACAGCCACCGGGGTGAAAATATACACTTGGGTTAAAAACAAATACAATACGGGGTGAAAGTATACACCTGGGTTAAATATACTCTTGAATTTAATTGTAGTCTGGGGGTGTAAGCATTTTCCAGGGGTAAATATACTCCTTTGTGTATTATATACTTCATGGGCAGGCGTTATTTTGTATAGGAGAGTTTCGTGGTGATGGTCTGGTATACTGAGAGTATACTGTATACTCAAGACGTGGGGGAGAAAGTTCAGAAGTATGCCACTAGACTAGTCCCAGAACTAAGAGACATGAGTTATGAGGCCAGACTACGTGAACTGCACCTCACGTTGCCGTGATCATGATTATGATTGCCATGAGAAATGATCACCACATACAAAATTATCAGCGGAATTGACAGGGTAGACAAAGATGGATTATTTAACACGGGTGGTATACACACATGGGACACAGGTGGAAGCTGAGTACCCAAATGAGGCACAGGGACGTTAGAAATCATTTTTTCAGTATCAGAGTAGTTAACAGGTGGAATGCATTAGGCAGTGATGTGGTGGAGACAGACTCCATACACAGTTTCAAATGTAGATATGATAGAGCCCAATAGGCTCAGGAACCTGTACACCAGTTGATTGACAGATGAGAGGCAGGACCAAAGAGTCAGAGCTCAACCCCCGCAAGCACAAATAGGTGAGTATCGTATGGCTGGTCAGTGGCGAGGTTGGGCATATTCATAGTAATCGTTATCCCACACTGTAACTCGTTATCACATCCAACCCTATAACTCGTTATCACATCCCACCCAGTAACTCGTTATCACCTCCCGCCCTGTAACTCGTTATCACCTCCCGCCCTGTAACTCGTTATCACCTCCAACCTTATAACTCGTTATCACCTCCCGCCCTGTAACTCGTTATCACCTCCTGGCCAGTTTGGCCGTCCCGAGAGGGCGCGGAGGTCTCGTTCCGCGAGCGTTTGACCATAGTTCGTGCCTCTCGCCTGCCGGAGCAGCCTTGTTGCATACATTTGGGCCATATTGGCCCAGGTGGTCGTTAAGCTTTGTGCAGACTTTCTCTAATACAACATACACACGCGGAGCCTTTTGGGCATACTTTGTTTTTTTTTTGTTTTACAGTATTGATACTTTGGTAGTTTTTTTTGTGGGGTAAGGGGGGGGAAACTTGGTCGTCGAGGTCTCTGTTTAACCCCCACACATGCACTACCGACTGAACCATGATGAGTTCAATCAGGAGTCCGTGTGCCTGGGACTACAGGAAAGCACCTTCGATCCCATTGTACTGCTTCAGCATTTTTCCCATAGATACATGACGTTCTATGTTTCAATGTACTATTTTGTGTATAAATTAATAACAAAAAATATACGATTGTATGGGATACTTTTAAAATATCGTGGCCCCTTGCCTTCCAGTATTATATTATCCCGTTTATCATAATTAAGAATTGCATTAATGTAGGGTAATTATACCCCATATAATGTAGGGTAATTATACCCCATATAATGTAGGGTAATTATATCCCTTATAATTATACCCTTATACTGCCTTTATACCCGAGGACAGTATTAGCCAAACGCTGCATAGAAATTTAAGGAAAGTGACTGAAAGGATTTTTAAGCATTAAAGATAATGATAGGAAGGGAACTATCAGGAAGCGTCAAGTTATTATGACTATATATCACTTGGAAGGGGTCAGGATAAGGGTTTGGGATTGGACGGGGGGAAGGAATGGTGCCCAACCGACGGTCGGGAATTGAACGCCGACCTGCAAGAAGCGAGACCGTTGCTCTACCGTCCAACTGAAGCCAGACCAATCTCTCTACCCGATGTGTCTAAAACATCAGTATTACGAAGATTTAATTTTTACAAATATATCGCATTTTGTTCGGATTAGTTTGCGTTTAGCGTAAGTAATAATCTACTATTATGCGTCTCAAAAAAATTTCCCTATCTTTCAGGATTGAGAGTTATTAAAACAAATACATTTTAAAAGAACAAGTCCACAAGGGTCGTGACGAGGATTCGAACCTGCGTCCAGGAGTATCCCAGACACTGCCTTAATTTAACCCTGTCGTAGCTCAGTCGATTAAGGCAGTGTCTGGGATGCTCCCGGACGCAGGTTCGAATCCTCGTCACGGCCCTTGTGGATTTGTTCATTTGATGCATCACGTTAGTGTGATCTCTGTGTGTAGTGTGTAAATACATTTGATATACAACAAATACGTATTAAATACAATAAGGAATTCATTAGGAATACATTTAAAAGATACAACGGAATACATGTTTAATTGTTTACCTTTCCCAATTGCAGGTATGTACGCCATGGCAACCCGGGAGCTGTTGAAGGTAATGTCCGTGCTTCCTCACGTGTTACTTTGAAGCCATATTGCTTCCCGTCGCCTTGTCTTCACTCTCTGGGACAACTTAACCCACTGAGATTGTTTCTAAGCCTTGCTCTGGGGTGAGGGGGTGCTGGATGCGTCTCACACCCCCTCACAACCCTTGCTCTGGGGTGAGGGGGTGTAGGAAGCCTCACACACCCCCTCACAACCCTTGCTCTGGGGTGAGGGGGTGTAGGATGCCTCACACACCCCCCTCACAACCCTTGCTCTGGGGTGAGGGGGGTGCTGGATGCGTCTCACACCCCCTCACAACCCTTGCTCTGGGGTGAGGGGGTGTAGGATGCCTCACACACCCCCCTCACAACCCTTGCTCTGGGGTGAGGGGGGTGCTGGATGCGTCTCACACCCCCTCACAACCCTTGCTCTGGGGTGAGGGGGTGCTGGATGCCTCACACACCCCCCTCACAACCCTTGCTCTGGGGTGAGGGGGTGCTGGATGCCTCACACACACCCTCACAACCCTTGCTCTGGGGTGAGGGGGGTGCTGGATGCGTCTCACACCCCCTCACAACCCTTGCTCTGGGGTGAGGGGGTGCTGGATGCCTCACACACCCCCCCCCCTCACAACCCTTGCTCTGGGGTGAGGGGGTGCTGGATGCCTCACACACACCCTCACAACCCTTGCTCTGGGGTGAGGGGGGTGTAGGATGCCTCACACACCCCCCTCACTACACTCCCCTGCTTTTATTCTCAGAGGGCAGAGAGGGGTTGGGAAATAGGATTGGGTGGGGCTGCGAAGGAGAGATGTGGGAGAAATTGGGCAAATAGGGATACAGATTGATACAGATTTTCCCTTGTCAATGTAGAGTCGCGTAGATTATGCAAAAGCGGCGGCTGGTGCCCAATGTCGAGGTAAATAACGATAAAGTTGCATCTTGCAGCCTAGTGTAAGGTGGGAGGCTGTTTGGCAGGTGTGTGTGTATGTGTGTGTGTGTGTGTGTGTGTGTGTGTGTGTGTGTGTGTGTGTGTGTGTGTGTGTGTGTGTGTGTGTGTGTGTGTGTGTGTGGGATGTGTGTGGGATGTGTGTGGGTTGTGTGTGCGCGTGCACACACACCCCAGGAGCAGGAGTGAAAGGAGTGATATGTATGGGAGAATCTCTGAGGGGTGTGTATGTGTGTGGGATATTGTCTGGGAGGGGAATGTGGGAGATGAGAGAAGGAGGAATGCAGAGGCTAATGACAAGGTAAAATGAGAGGGAATGCTATAGGTTTACGTAAACCAGTCGCGAGTTCGAGCCCAGTTCATTGTTCTTTATAATATTTGTTGCACAGCGTTATCCATCTAATGATACTAGACTCAACTACTTGGATTAGTAGGTAGAGCGACGACCTTGATTCCTGCAGGGTCGGCGTTCGATCCCCGACTGTCTAGAAGGGGTGTGGCCCTGAGATAGAAGGGAGGGCGTGGCTCTGAGGTAGAGTGGAAGGGGGTGAATCTAAGGCAAAGGGGAAGGGGTAGATCAGTTGTAGATGAAGGAATTTGAAGTGATTAAGGGAAATAGATAAGGGAAGAGGAATAGATGTGGTGAGGGTAATTGTAAATAAAAGGTTTTGGTCATTAAGGGAGGGGAACGGTGCGGTGAGAGAGGGTGGAGGTAAGGACAGGTGACAGGTAGAGGGGAGGATAGAGGGGAGAAGATTGGCGAAGAGGGGAGGAAAGAGGTGGAGAGGAGATAAGAATAGTGAAGAGGGGGAAAAGAGGGATTGAGTGGGATTTGAATGATTGGTGGGGGAATTAACGTATATTTGGGTGGGGTTAAGAGGTTGTGGGGATGTTTTGTGAGGGAGGGACCATAAGGTTGGGATGACATGAATATGAAGTTGGCATGATATGAACATGAAGTTGGCATGATATGAACATGATGTTGGTATAATATGAACATGAGGCAGGTATACATTATAGTCACCATCACACTTAAGAGCTACACTTAACATACCTCTTCCCACTTATGAGACACAGCCAATACTACTTATTAAAGCAAGTATCGCCACCTACTTACACACACATGGGTTTAATGCTATTTGCCCTTCCTTTGGTACTACTACTACAACTACTACCATTACCACTACCACTACCACTAATAATGCAATAATGCATAATACAATATTGCTCCTAATGGGATGCTAACTTATTTTAATTATGATATTAATAAAACTATTACTTCTCCATTTCCACTTTTAATCGCTCACTATTTTTTTCTGGCTATTACTACTGGTATTACTAATATTGATGGTAATATTAGTACTATTATGACCACTATTGCTACTTTTATTAATGAGTACTGCTGCATCTGTACTACATATACTGATGTAGTATATATGTTGTATACTACATAGTATTATACATGCTTGATATGCTATCAAAGGTATGCTGGAGGAGGATTGAGTATGGTGTGGATGACTGGACATGTTTGTGGATGACTGGGATGCCTGGTGGTTGACAGGGATGCCTGGCTGGTGACAGGGATGCCTGGCTGGTGACAGGGATGCCCGGCTGGTGACAGGGATGCCTGGCTGGTGACAGGGATGCCTGGTGGGTGACAGGGATGCCCTGGTGGATGACAGGGATGACTGGTGGGTGACAGGGATGACTGGTGGGTGACATGGATGCCCTGGCGGGTGACATGGATGCCCTGGCGGGTGACAGGGATGCCTGGCGGGTGACAGGGATGCCCTGGTGGGTGACAGGGGTGATTGAGGGGGGACGGGGGTCGAGTGTGAGGTGAGAAAGAGTGGGCTGGAGGTGGGGTTGAGACTCAATAACCCGTGGGAGTAATCCACTCTCCCTGGAGGCCGGGTCGTGACTATCCTGCTGGATGGTATTGCTTTCCTCTCATATCCCCTTCCCTCCCTCTTTCCTCTCCCTCTTTTCCCCTCTCACTATTCCCTCCCCTCTTTTCCTCTTTGTATTAACGCCTTTCCCTATCGCTTTCCTCTATCCTCCTTTGCATCACATTTCTACGATATCTTTTTGTTTCTCACTAACTCTCTCTTTTGCAATTTTCTCCCGTCTAAATTGCTTTCTCCTTGTCCCTTCTTTTCTTTCTTATCTCTCTCCTCTCTCTCTCTCTCTCTCTCTCTCTCTCTCTCTCTCTCTCTCTCTCTCTCTCTCTCTCTCTCTCTCTCTCTCTCTCTCTCTCTCTCTCTCTCTCTCTCTCTCTCTCTCTCTCTCTCTCTCTCTCTCTCTCTCTCTCTCTCTCTCTCTCTCTCTCTCTCTCTCTCTCTCTCTCTCTCTCTATTCCTTGTCTACATCTCCGTTGGTCACCTTATATATATTTTATGCTTTTCCTCTACTTTCCTTCCCCTATTGCTTTCCCGGTCACTTCAGCCTGAGGGTCTTAAATGAAATGAATTAGATGTGAAATAAATACGCAGAAAAGGACGTTTGAACACTCAGGCTCGTTTAAACGAGTATATCTAAGGACACGTTCATAAGGACAGTCCATTCATGAACGCATAGCTAAAACACTCTCCTGAGTAAGTGCTCACAAAGCTCATTCTCTCACGTACGCACACAGCACCAGGGGGATGTATGTGTTTGAAAGGCAGAGCTTAGGAGCCCGAAACGCTCCGTGCATTTAATGGGAATGTATAATTTGCATTGTGTATCTACGAATTCTCCGCTGTGGCATATTTCAAATGTATTTTACGTAAATAGAATTAAATGCAATACTATAGTAACAACATTTGAAACTCTAGAAGTATGTGGATACACCTGTATGAATACAGCGATACTGAAGCAAGGATCATACGCCAATTCAGAAACCTGTATATCTTCCATAGTTACGCCAATATCTTGCTTCACCTGTCGTCTTGGGAGCCGCAAAAGCATTAATTACCCTTAAGTCGGTCTTCTGGACCAGAAAGTCGGAAATCGCACTTTTTTTCCCCTTTGCGCCATTAAAAGCCGACTAAGCCACAACTGTGCCAAATTACACCGAATTACGAGTTTATTGCGCCCCTGAGATGGGTTTAGGATTTGCATCACTCACACGGTCGTAACTGTGTGTGTGTGTGTGTGTGTGTACGTACTCACCTATTTGTGTTTGTGGGGGTTGAGCTTTGGCTCTCTGTTCACGCCAAAGTGTGTGTGTGTACGTACTCACCTATTTCTGCTTGCGGGGGTTGAGCTTTGGCTCTTTGGTCCCGCCTCTCAACTGTCAATCAGTTAGTGTACAGATTCCTGAGCCTACTGGACTCTATCATATCTACACTTGAAACTGTGTATGGAGTCAGTCTCCACCACATCACTTCCTAATGCATTCCGTCCGTTAACTACTCTGACACTGGAAAAGTTCTTTGTGTGTGTGTGTGTGTGTTGTGTGTTGTGTGTGTGTGTGTGTGTGTGTGTGTGTGTGTGTGTGTGTGTGTGTGTGTGTGTGTGTGTGTGTGTGTGTGTTAGGCCATCCGTTTTATTGTCAAGTTTCTTATAGTTTGTGTACTGATTCATTCATGCTTTACACGAAGCTGAAAACTGTCTTCCTCAGCTGCGTCAAGTGTCACACCCTGACCGCAAAACAGTCTGTTATCGTCCTTAGAGACTTTATTATTTATATCATTCTGTTTACTAGATTGCATAGATCGCCAGGTTTGGAAAATATTTGGCACATGAGGCAAACAGCTGACTTAATGGATGTAAACAAAGTTTGCCCCATTTTACACATGTGGTAGTTGGAGGGTATTGGGGCCGCGTTTTGCCAGATGGTTTGTAAACCGAATTTTGTTTTACATCTGCGGTAAACCCACGCGTGCAAGACCTACAAAAATAGGTAGTTTATGTTTTAATTTGCATTAAAACGGAGTCTAGATTGTGTGATGGTAGTTTCCTCTTGGGGAGGATTGGCTGGAGACATTTCCTCTGGGGGAGGATTGTCTGGAGACATTTCCTCTGGGGGAGGATTGTCTGGAGACATTTCCTCTGGGGGAGGATTGTCTGGAGACATTTCCTCTGGGGGAGGATTGTCTGGAGACATTTCCTCTGGGGGAGGATTGTCTGGAGACATTTCCTCTGGGGGAGGATTGTCTGGAGACATTTCCTCTGGGGGAGGATTTCTTTGAGAAGCTGACTCTGAAAAAGGATAATCTGGTGAGAATACCTTGGCATATCTTGTTTAATTAATATTCGTTTTCAGTTGATAATTCTACATGCAGCTGTAAGGGTTGCTCTTCTATCTACCTCGAGGTTTGCATCCTCTTTCTCCATTTTGGCGCCTGACAGCTGAGTGGACAGCGCTTCGGATTCGTAGACCTAAGGTTCCGGGTTCGATCCCCGGTGAAGGCGGAGATAAATGCGCTAAATGTTTCTTTCACTTTGATGCCTATGTTATCTAGCAGTAAATAGGTACCCTCGAGTTAGACAGCTGCTACGGGCTGCTTTCTGGGGGTGTGTAACAAAAAGGAGGCCTAGTCAAGGACCGGGCCGCGGGGACGCTAAGCCCCGAAATCATCTCAAGAAAACCTCAAGATTATTCTAAGATTTGTTTCTTCTGCTCTGTGGTAAGGGTTGTAGAGCTGAAATTGGCGGGAAATGTTAAATTTCAAAACACAATTTATTGCTTAAAATATGCTTTTCTCTTTTCTTTCAATTTTGATTAAATTTACACAATGCATATTGTTACAAGCGATACAAGAAACAATTAGTTTTTCAATTTCTAAATATTTATTATGTTGCATATTTTGAAAATACACGCAATAGTTTTCCCAAAAGTATTTTTTGGTTTCAGTGAATAATTGCAAATATTTTGTTTCAAACATATTACAAAATTTAATTTAGTAACCTGATATAGATGTATTTCAGATTTCTAGTGATATCAAACAAATGATTAAATTAATATTAATAATATTTGTTAAAATATAAAGTTTAATGAACAAATATATAAAGTTTCTTTTATAAAAGCTTAACACTTAAAAAAAAATAGGAATAAAACATGCATTTGGAATGTCCCCAATTATACAGAACAGTTCCATGAGCGGTTCCGAGGAGCTGATGTAGGATAACAGCTCTTAGCTTGCAGGGGCATTCTGTAGGATCAGTCACATTAGTATTGAATCCTTGCCTGAGAGAGAAAGAGAAAGAGAGAGAATCTTTTGCCTTCCCTGGAACCCCATCCATGTGTGAAAGTCTCCAAGTAGAACATAATCAGTCACGTAAAAGATATGTATGAATGTATGTATGTGTGTATGTCTGGCGAGTATAAATACATAGGCATTTATTTTACGTTTGGTAGGGTTAATAAGCACAACATATTAGTGCATCTCCTGATTATTAATAGTAATGTCCATGTTACAGTGCACTCAAAAATGACAAAGTAATATAGCCCCATTAGCTCTAAATTATTTATGCTATTAAAAGCCGCATTATACTGGGAAATGGAAATTGTTCTGTTCCTATTTACATGCAAATTCCAAAATTTACTCTGTTGATATTATCAATTAAATGTTTGTTGGTCTTATTTATTTCTAAGCTTAGGTCTTAGTCTATGGTCCTGTGAGTGAGTGTCTGTGGGCCTAAGGTCCTGTGAGGCTGTGGTCCGGGGTGTCTGTGTCTCTCTCCCTCTCCCTCTCCCTCTCCCTCTCCCTCTCCCTCTCCCTCTCTCCCTCTCTCCCTCTCTCCCTCTCTCCCTCTCCCCCTCTCTCCCTCTCCCTCTCTCCCTCTCTCCCTCTCCCCCTCTCCCTCTCTCCCTCTCCCTCTCTCCCTCTCTCCCTCTCCCTCTCTCCCTCTCTCCCTCTCTCCCTCTCTCCCTCTCCCTCTCCCTCTCTCCCTCTCCCTCTCTCCCTCTCTCCCTCTCTCCCTCTCCCTCTCTCCCTCTCTCCCTCTCTCCCTCTCTCCCTCTCTCCCTCTCTCCCTCTCTCCCTCTCTCTCTCTCTCTCTCTCTCTCTCTCTCTCTCTCTCTCTCTCTCTCTCTCTCTCTCTCTCTCTCTCTCTCTCTCTCTCTCTCTCTCTCTTTCTTTCTCTCTCTTTCTCTCTCTCTCGCTCTGCACGTGTGTGTATGTGTATATATATATATATATATATATATATATATATATATATATATATATATATATATAATATCTTACATTCTTTTACAGCCACTAGCACGCATAGCGTTTCCGGCAAGTCCTTAATCCTAATATTCCCGGAATACGACCCCTCCAAATTATTTAACAACCAGGTACCCATTTTACTGTTGGGTAAACAGAGGCTACAGTTAAGGATTGACGCCCAGTAAATCCTCCCCGGCCAGGATACGAACCCAGGACAAAACGCTCGCGAAACGCCAGGCGAGTGTTTTGACCACTACACCACTATATCATCTCTCCCCCCCCCCCCACTCTTGTTTCACCTCCCCCCCCCCCCGTGTTTCTCCTCTTCCCCCAACTCAATCCTTTCCACCCCACCCCCCTCGCAGCAGCGGCTACAATAAACGAATCCGCCTTACATATATAATAAAGACGATTTGGTCCCCGGCCTAATTAAAAGAATGAAAAAATGTCTGCGCTAAAAGTTTGACAAATTAGGCAAACTTGGTCTTCCAGTGAGGAAAATTGCGAGAATCCTTGGATCAAAATTTGTCGCTAATGGTGAATTCTTTCCTCCTCATGCTCTTCTACTGCTTAATCCTCATCTTCCTAAGCATCCTTTTCTACATCCTCCTCCTCTTTATCGCTTCTTCATATCCTCATGATCATCTTCCTCATCCGCATTCTCTAATTCCTCCTCTCTTTCAACTTATCTCTCAATCTATTTTCACTTCCCTATCCCTCTTTCATCATTCTTCAGTTTCTGACTTCTTCTCTCGTAAATAGTTTAGGTTCAGTTCAGTGTTGCTGGATCAGTTGGCACACGTTGTGATATTTGTCAAGAGTTTACTGTGCAACTACCCTCCAAACACACACCGAAACTACGACGTTGGTACAACGTTCGAACAAGTTTTAACACCACCTAACCAGTTATAACAACCAATATATCAAGTTGTAACAACGTTCCAATACGTCATAAACACATTAAGCCACGATGTAACAACTTTATTACAAGTTGTTACAAGCGGAAAATAGAGGCAGTTTCGGTTTGTGTTTCCAGGGTAGTGATCTGAGCAACCTTAAATGGTGTTATATGTTACAGCTCTTCTCTTGTTCTACTAGACTGTGAAACAATTTAATATGAACGGACAGTCACATACCACACTCGCCAGACTTATCTTCTACAATAGAACATAGAAATAAAGAAAACACAGAAGACCTATTGGCTCATTTGATGCAACTCCTATTTATATCCACCCAGACTCGTTCTTATATATGTCTAACCTACGACTGAAACACTTCAGCGATCCCAGGCCTATTGTAATACACCTGTGCTCGTCAACTTGGTGTCTGCTTGAAGTTGCATTTTTGACTGGTCGGAAAAACTCTGGGAACCATTTCCTGATAGACAACAAACCCAGGTTTCATAGACTGTGTATACACTGTGTATTGTATACTTAGTGTATATGTATACATAGGGTATAGACTGTGTATGTGTAAAATATACACATACCTCATACCATTATCATATTTAATATCACCACCTGTCAAATACTGCCACTCTGTAATTCTTATCTGAGTGAGACTGTCCCGTGACATAGCTATATATAATTTCAAAAGGTCCTGTGAGCCGCCACTTTGCTTAAACATTAACAAAGAAATTAATAACAAAACGTTTAAATAAAACATTCTATCGCTCTCCTAGTATAATAAACGCCACTAATATAAAATTTTAAAGTGATTATAATCATTACATAAGTGTTTCCACATTTCAGTAGCAGCTCTTCCCTCAAGCAATGTAAACAAATTATCTCTAGGGGAGGGAAATAATAATATAAAACATGAATTTCATATTTCGTCGCTTCAGGCACCTCTCCTAAGCTATAAGAGTCACGTGACAAATCCCCGCACTAGTTTTTAATGAACTGTTGTAATCCTCAGCGTATGCCTGAATTTTTGTCACTCTTGTAATCTTCCGCTTCAGGGTAGATTTTTAAACCTAGTTTAAAACCGGGATGAAACCCGGTTTTATCCCGGTATGCTCTGTACTGGTGGTCAGGCATTTTCCGCTTTCTGGTATTTACTAATGGTCGGATTTTACACACACACACACACACACACACACACACATATATATATATATATATATATATATATATATATATATATATATATATATATATATATATATATATATATATATATATATATGAGTGTGTGTGTAAATCACGAAAAATAAACACGTGATTAAAAATGTGACAGTGTCAGACCACGGAGGAAAATTGAAACAGGAATTTCCTTAAGTACTTTCGTATATTAATACATCTTCAGAAGGGCCTTCTTTGCCTTCTGAAGATGTATTAATATACGAAAGTACTTAAGGAAATTCCTGTTTCAATTTTCCCCTGTGGTCTGACACTCATAATATATATATATATATATATATATATATATATATATATATATATATATATATATATATATATATATATATATATATATATATATATAAAATAAAATAAAAAAATAATAGGGGTGGTAGGAGAGGAAAAGATTAAAGTATTCAGTGAGAATCCACAAGGTCTTCTCTGAACACTATTTATTTTCTTCTTCGAGGATGTGGGTCCCTTTAATTAAACCAGAGGTGGTACCCCTAAATATATAAATATATATACTGTTGCCGAGTATATATACGAGGCAGCTATTTGTATCCACTCAAACTAATCAATACGTGTCTAACCTACACCTGAAACACTCAGGTGAAAATAGTGTTATATTTTGTGTTGATATATTTAAAAAACATATAGATTTATATCCCCCTTTGTTATACCCTTTCATATATACATACTTCTGTAATGTCATTCAATACTTTGACCTTATATTGTGTATTTATCAGTAATCCACAAAACAGAATATATAATTTGCTTTAATTGGCCAGTTAACGGTATTTACAATTAGGCACTAGTATGTGACCGAAATTTACCTGTACATATTATTTACTAGGTATTAACATGAGATTACCAGCTTTTTGCAGGTTCGTGTAGCGAATACTACATGTGGTGTTTAGAAGAGCTTAATAACGTATTAAACACACACACACGCACACACACAAACAGTGGGGCTTGGTGGCCTGGTGGATAGCGCGCATGATTCGTAATTCTGTGGCGCGGGTTCGATTCCCGCACCAGGCAGAAAGAAATGAATGTCCCTGTTACCTTGCAGTAAATAAGTACCTGGGAGTTAGTACCTTTCTAACGTCTTTCACGGGACGTTAGAAAGAACTTTTTCAGAGTAGTTAACAGGTGGAATGCATTAGGCAGTGATGTGGTGGAGGCTGACTCCATACACAGTTTCAAATATATATATGATAAGAGCCCAGTAGGCTCAGGAACCTGTACACCAGTTGATTGACGGTTGAGAGGCGGGATCAACGAGCCAGAGCTCAACCCCCGCAAGCACAACTAGGTGAGTACACACACACACACCTCGCGGCTGAGTGGACAGCGCTCAGGAGTTGTAGACGAATCCCGGCCGAGGCTGAAACAAATTGGCAGTTTCTTTCACCCTGGCTATCCTGTTCACCTAAGAGTAAATAGGTACCTGGGAGTTAGACAGCAGCTACGGGCTGCTTCCTGGGGACGTGTGTAATTACCTAAGTGTAGTTACAGTATGAGAGCTACGCTCGTGGTGTCTCGTCTTCCCAGTACTCTTGGTCATATAACTCTTTGAAACTACTGACGGTTTTGGCATCCACCACCACCTCACTTGTTCAACCGTTTGAATTTGTTCCAACTCTAAAACAGAGTTTCAAACACGCAGACACTGTGTGTGTGTTTTTAGAGAAAAACATATATGTAGTAGACATAATAGAGGAACAAGTTATTGGTTTGAAAGGCGGGGTCCAGGAGCTAATATCTCGATTCTGCAGATACAAATAGTAGATAAACACTCCCACGTACATACACATACTGAAGAATTGGATAAACAAAGCAAGGACTAAGTTAAACGTGACCTGACTTAAACGTAACCTGACTTGAGCGTAACCTGACTTAAACGTGACCTGACTTAAACGTGACCTGACTTAAACGTGACCTGACTTAAACCTACCCGACTTTTTATTTGTCTTACCCCTTCTTTTACTCGTATCTATCCCACTCTTCTTTCATCCCATTATAACACTCATGCCATTCGTACCTTTCATCCTATTCTTACCTTTTCACCTTACTCTTACCTTCTTCTCTCTCCTGCTCCCCACCTTACGCCTTATCTTCTCTTACCTGCTCATCATATCACTCTATTGCCCCGTGCCTTCCTCTCTCTCTCTCTCCCTCCACGCCCAGAGACACATCATGATGTTACACGACCAAAGCTGTAATTGATTGATAAAGATTAAGCCACCCAAAAGGTGGCACGGGCATGAATATCCCGTAAGTGGTGGCCCTTTTGAGCCATTGCCAGTATCAATAGATGATACTGGAGATCTGTGGAGGCGCGACTGCACCCTGCGTGACGGGAGATGTCTCCCGTGACCAAAGCTCACATTTGCTACAAACATATACCACCAACACCTACTCATGCCCGTGCCACTTCTTGTGGTGGCTTAATCTTCATCAATCAATCTCTCCCATCACATACGACTTGATAATGCTCCAGGACGGACCGAAACGTCGTCGTTTGTTCATCTTGAGGTGTGTGGTTTGGATATCATATCTTCAACCAGGTTATTGTGTCTCATCGTCTGATGGTGGAAGGAGCCTGGTGGTTGCATCAACCTTGCAATGATCAATTCTATAGTATGACTGCCGAGTTCCTTGTCCGAAACTCGGGAAGGAATCACACTGCTGATAACATTGCTGGTAACATTGGTGGTAACATCAATATACTGGAAACAAGGGGTACTAGCATCAGCATCACTGGAAACAGAGGTACAAGCATCAACGTACTGGAAACAGAGGTACTAGCATCAGTATCACTGGAAACAGAGGTACTAGCATCAACATCACTGGAAACAGAGATACAAGCATCAACATCGCTGGAAACAGAGGTACTAGCATCAGCATCACTGGAAACAGAGGTACTAGCATCAACATCACTGGAAACAGAGGTACTAGCATCAACATCACTGGAAACAGAGGTACAAGCATCAACATCACTGGAAACAGAGGTACTAGCATCAGCATTACTGGAAACAGAGGTACTAGCATCAACATCACTGGAAACAGATACAAGCATCAACATCACTGGAAACAGATACAAGCATCAACATCACTGGAAACAGAGGTACTAGCATCAACATCACTAGAAACAGAGGTACTAACATCAACATCACTGGAAACAGATACAAGCATCAACATCACTGGAAACAGAGGTACTAGCATCAACATCACTAGAAACAGAGGTACTAACATCAACATCACTGGAAACAGATACAAGCATCAACATCACTGGAAACAGAGGTACTAGCATCAACATCACTGTAAACAGAGATACTAGCATCAACATCACTGGAAACAGAGGTACAAACATCAACATCACTGGAAACAGGGATACTAGCATCAACATCGCTGGAAACAGAGGTACAAGCATCAACATCGCTGGAAACAGAGGTACTAGCATCAACATTACTAGAAACAGTGGGTAATAGATCTAGAAACATAATTCTAAATCTCTATAAAACGCCTTATTTTCTTATTTCAAGAACAATCTGTTGAATGGCAATAAATCTATTATAAAACAAGAAATAATGATAATTTATTTGAGTTATTAGATGGTAAAATTTGAAATACAAAAGCATTTCATTTATCGGTGTTACATAAGAAATAAATCAAAATACAGCAGTGAATCACTTACTACTGTATATGAGTGCACTCACACACTTGAGTGTGTGTTCAGGCGAAGAGTGTACTTCACCCCATGGTGTGCTGACCCATACTGAGTGGTGAGGACGCTACTGTCTATAATGTGGACACACACACACACACACACCACCGCTTTACACTAGTATAAACCTCTTTATTCCTCGTCTCTTGGCTGGCAATAAGACAAGTTAAATTTATTAATAAAATGTACTGCATATTGAGCACCTTTCGTGCAGTGGTGTTATTAGTTGCAACATACAGTGCACGAAATCGGTAAATTCAAGCAAGGGTTGCATCTGTGTGGCACTCCTGGCAACTGTGAAACCTGCGTTCGGTTTAGCAGAACCGTCCATACCTGTGGCAGCAGGAGTATCTATCAGTTTTTAGCAACACATGTTAGAACTAGCAGTGTTGTGAATCGCCTGTTATCGATTCCAATATCATCATCATTATCAGCAACAGCGCCGGCGGCAGTAGGAACAGGAGCAATAACGTCGGGAGGAGGAGGAGGAGGAGCGAGGTGCGGGGCATGGCTTAGCGGGGGGCGGTCCGGCGGCAGGTCTGGGCTCCGGTACGGCAGGCTGGTAGCGAAGGGACGCCCCTCAGTAGCTCAGAGCCAGACGTGGCGCGCACTCCTAGCCTAACTCAGTGTCCCC
Source organism: Procambarus clarkii (assembly GCF_040958095.1). NCBI lineage: Eukaryota > Metazoa > Arthropoda > Malacostraca > Decapoda > Cambaridae > Procambarus > Procambarus clarkii. Next base: position 16,403,218 of record NC_091207.1, on the reverse strand, counting down.
TCGCGGTCCGTACACTCCGCCCCTCTCCCTGCACTACACCCGCCGGAGCTCTCTCCTCTCTCTCTCTCTCTCTGCTACTCCTGCCGGAGATCCGCACCAGTTGGCCTTCCTTCAGTTCTTGGTGCAATCCAATCACTGAAAATAAGGATAGAGAAAAAGGTCTCTTTACTAGGAGATCCGCTAAGTCACTTTCAAAGCTTGAGGAATATATAGAAATATATATATATATAAATATTATATATATATATAAAGTATTTTCCAGTGTCCACGCTAGGTGAAATATAGTTCTCGCTACTTGACGGCTGTTGTCTGCAGTTTCCACAGCGCTCCTCGCGTTCAGTTTGTTGTTTCAACGAGATTTTTGGGCGGCGTTGAGGCCGCGAGCGACGGGCGTGGAAGGTGCAGGCATCGGCCGGTAGCAGCGAAGAACACGTGGTGGCTGGCCCAGGTGTCGGCCCCGTGCCCCGGCGATCGAGTTCCAACCCTCCGTCAGCAGGTGGCATCGTTCCTGCAGCAGTGATTGCTATTGCTGCTGCTGCATCTGTTGCTGTCACGTCTCTCACTACTACTACTGCTGCACCTGCCACCGGGATGCTGTTCGTCCCCCTGCCGCTACCCGGGCTCGTGCCCACGGGTGCCCACGGGTCTCCCTCCACGCCTGGGGCCTCGCCCGCCCCTGCCAGCATGAAGGTGAGGCAGGGCGCCGTCAACCCCTAGAGAGTAGTCGGGTAGTAGCGGCACCAAAGGGCCCGACCAGCCAAGGGGCGGCCCTAGAGTAGCCTAGATGTTGTGGCCGAGCGGCAAGTGGCCAGCAGTGTGGTTGTGTTGGTGAGCCGTGTGGTGGCGGCCGTGTGGGGGGAGCAGTTTTGCTGTGTGTTGTATCATAGTGTTGGGGGCGGTGCTGCTGCAGCTGCTGCAGTAGGGCGGTGTTCTTGCTGTGTGCGGCGTGCACTGCCGTTATTATAAGGTGTGGAAATCACGCGGTGTAGTGAGCCCTCACGCCCACGCCCGCCACCTCTCGCTTCCCCATCCCGGTCGTAAGTCACCATTTTTTACCATCAACAAATATATTCATTTTAATCATTCTTCAATATCAATCTTTTTTTAATATTGCCCAAAGGTTTTTTTTTGCCATCTGCATGCCGTGTGACTTTTTTCTCTCCCCCCCGTTCGTTTTTTTTCCTCTCTCCATTTAATCATTGATGGCATGTGGGTTATCGAGGCGTGCGATGCTGGGTGTTGTGGTCCACATGGCTGGAGTGTGAGGTCCGTTGGTCTCCCTGTGCCAGGAGGACCTTGCTCCTCATCGCCACACTCACACACACACTCCCCTGCACCATACACCCCCCCACTCCCCCTCCCACCTCACACTTCGCACGCATTTTACCATCTTTATTATACATTTTCTCTCGTGAAATGGTTACTTCTCTTTATACTCCAGAATTTTTGAGCAATTTATTATAATTATTATTATTATTCCAATTATTACTGTGCATGCAACGGACTCGTTGAAACGAGCAGATTTCCGGACTGTTCAACTTTCTCATGGTAATGATATCTTGTTTACACTTGTTAACTCGGTAATGTCCTCTTGAGTGCCAAGGTGGCATAACCATCCGATTTACCTCTTAAGGTAGGTGATGCAATTGCTTTTATGCTTGTTTCCTTGTTCTGAATTTTTTCGTGCATGTCTTTGTCGAATGCAGTTCTAAATTTTTGTAACTGTACATGAAGACGACATCAAGAATGTTGTTCACTACCAAACTTATTCAAGTATTTGTATAATATATATATATATATATATATATATATATATATATATATATATATATATATATATATATATATATATATATATATATATATATAATGTACATACTAAGTTGTCTCAATGATCAACGGATGTATACTATATATTAATATTTATTTAACTCACAAACCAATTCAGCAGCTGCTTTAGAAAATACTTTTGCATTTTCCAGGGAGTGGTAACGCTTCTATCTCCACCAGTGTCACCCAGCTGCTCTGCAATAACTAATAGTAGTGGTAGTAGTAGTAGTCATCCATCAGTCTCTGACGGATGACACAACAACTGAAACAATAATTAGCGAGTTGGACAACCACTTTCAAAGCTCTGATTTTCCAGCTATGATTTGCTTCGCTTGTCTCTCGCACTCTTGAGCTAAGGACGGGCCCAGCGATCAGTGATTTTGAACACTTATGTTCGCGAGCTTAATGTTGTCACCGTTTATCTCATGAGCGAATGTATAACGAAGAGTGCACAAAGTGGGTCATTGGGAGCCTGAGAGTGCACAAAGTGGGTTATTGGGAGCCTGAGAGTGCACAAAGTGGGTCATTGGGAGCCTGAGAGTGCACAAAGTGGGTCATTGGGAGCCTGAGAGTGCACAAAGTGGGTTATTGGGAGCCTGAGAGTGCACAAAGTGGGTCATTGGGAGCCTGAGAGTGCACAAAGTGGGTCGTTGGTAGCCTGAGAGTGCACAAAGTGGGTCATTGGGAGCCTGAGAGTGCACAAAGTGGGTCACTGGTAGCCTGAGAGAGCACAAAGTGGGTCATTGGGAGCCTGAGAGTGCACAAAGTGGGTCATTGGGAGCCTGAGAGTGCACAAAGTGGGTCGTTGGTAGCCTGAGAGTGCACAAAGTGGGTCACTAGTAGCCTGAGAGTGCACAGAGTGGGTCATTGGTAGCCTGAGAGTGCACAAAGTGGGTCACTGGTAGCCTGAGAGAGCACAAAGTGGGTCATTGGTAGCCTGAGAGTGCACAAAGTGGGTCATTGGTAGCCTGAGAGTGCACAAAGTGGGTCATTGGTAGCTTGAGAGTGCACAAAGTGGGTCACTAGTAGCCTGAGAGTGCACAGAGTGGGTCATTGGTAGCCAGAGACAAAGTACTCAGACATAATATTGCTGTTGAGCTAATGAGAATTGCTGCAAAAAATTGCATCTGTTGATCAACATTTGCAATTTGATTGTGTTCTTTTGCCGTTACGGCAGTGCAGGAATTGTCCTTGACACACATACATGCCCATGCCAAACAAGCTAACAAAAGTAAGATATACATGTAAATATATATGTAAATTTCTCGAATATCTTCACGTCCAAACATTAACAGCGTTCGAACCCGACAGAGGTTTCAGTATTTAGATATTTGGTGATGGTACTTATGTACCAAGTGAATGGCTAATATTCATAAACCGTATATATGTTTTAATGATTTTTTTTTCCAGATAAACCCAAAAACTCGTAATTTGATAGATATGGTATCTGTTTCTTTTCCCCTGTTTTATCTGTGAATTTACATATCCAGCGAAGTTGTTGAGAATCTAAGCTTATTCAGAATTGGTCACTAGGGAAGATTGTCCTTGCAAATGTAATGGAGGAGGAATCGTAATGCGGGTGGTTTACTAAATAGTACATTTACCAGATGATTTATAGGTGATTGGCTGGTTCAGGGAACAGGGTTTGCAGGAACAGAAAGTTTATAAGAGCGGGATTTGTAAGCAAGTTATGTGTGTTTATGTGCAGGCAATTCATATTACAGGTGTCAAACAAGTAAAGTCTCTCTCTCTCTCACAGTAAAGTACTCTATCATATATTTGTACCTTTGCAGCTGTTGCAAAAACATACGCAGCGTGTGTTGCAATATTGCATAGGGGACACAGTGCTGGCTACTTAGAAACACCTGTCGTGCTGATCCAGAGAGCATCAGCGCCTCGCGTGTGAAGTGTGACCAACAAGAAACACCAGTACTCCCCAGTACAAAACACCAGCACTCCCCAGTACAAAACACACAAGTACTCCCCAGTACAAAACACCAGTACTCCCAGGTACAAAACACACAAGTACTCCCCAGTACAAAACACCAGTACTCCCCAGTACAAAACACACAAGTACTCCCCAGTACAAAACACCAGTACTCCCCAGTACAAAACACACAAGTACTCCCCAGTACAAAACACCAGTACTCCCCAGTACAAAACATGCCAGTACTCCCCAGTACAAAACACACCAGTACTCCCCAGTACAAAACACCAGTACTCCCCAGTACAAAACATGCCAGTACTCCCTAGTACAAAACACCAGTACTCCCCAGTACAAAACACCAGTACTCCCCAGTACAAAACATGCCAGTACTCCCCTCAACATATACATGCTCCTACAAAAGGAGGAATTAATGACCCAGCTGCTTAATATACATTAACAAATAAGAGACAGAAATTTTGAGATGAGGAATATTATTAATACGGTTGTATATATGGACATACATGAGCACGTATTTCCATGTATACAATATAAGGTTATAACACTGCGTGTCATGAATACAGTTTGTGATTAAATATCGATGCGTTTTTACTACAATATTAACAACTGTAAAAGTGACATGAGTGGGTTACTGTGTGTGTACTCACGTAGTTCACCTAGTTGTGCTTGTGGTGATTGAGCTCTGGCTCTTTGGTCTCTCCTCAACTGTCAACTGATGTATAGGTTCCTGAGCCTACTGGGCTCTATCATATCTACATTTGAAACTGTGTATGGAGTCAGCCTCCACCACATCACTGCCTAATGCATTCCACCTGTTAACTACTCTGACACTGAAAAAGTTCTTTCTAACGTCCCTGTGGCTCATTTGGGTTCTCAGTGAGCCACAGGGACGTGTGTGTATGTGTGTGTGTGTGTGTGTGTGTGTGTGAGTTTCGTCAAGGTACTGTAAGCTACAGTAAAGTTTCTAATAGTATAATGGCGGCGGGAGGTTTAGAGAGTTCATTATAAGGCTTTTATGACGTTACCAATGCAGTTACTAGAATTAAATCCAGGTGAAAGATGTGACGAGGAAGGACCTGGAATCATTGTATCTGGCGCAGTCACATCTTGTTTACCAGTAAGGGAACATTCTTGCATAAACTCAGTGAGCTTGAGTTTACTGGCAGCTTGTAGAGATATATACTAAGATATCGAGGAATATGCTGTAAATTTGTTGTAAATTAACCCAACTATAAGCGTACAAAACGAACATTTACGAGTTCGTAAATTGTTTTTATTGATTATCTTGGCGATAAAAATTAATAATCTTTAATCTTAATCTTGAAACAATATTTTCAATGTTGATATATTGACAATAAATTGATTGTTTTTATAATTGTGGTATTGTGAATAATCCCTTGAAGCATTGTCTCCTCATGTACGTAATAATTTGCTCACGATACTATAATGACTCCAGAGGTTTGAGACATGAGACATGTTTCTCATAAGGTGAGACACTGTGAGTTTTGTAATATATTATCAATTTGAGTTTTAGTTTTGTTTTATATTTCGCAGTGTTGCTTATCTCCAATGTAGGATGTGTTCTCTGGTTTTTATAGTGTCTTGTAGGATGTGTTCACTGGTTCTTATAGAGGCTTGTAGGATGTGTTCTCTGGTTTTTATAGTGTCTTGTAGGATGTGTTCACTGGTTCTTATAGTGCCTTGTAGGATGTGTTCACTGGTTCCTATAGTGTCTTGTAGGATGTGTTCACTGGGTCTTATAGTGTCTTGAAGGATGTGTTCTCTGGTTCTTATAGTGCCGTGTAGGATGTGTTCACTGGGTCTTATAGTGTCTTGAAGGATGTTTTCTCTGGTTCTTATAGTGTCTTGAAGGATGTTTTCTCTGGTTCTTATAGTGTCTTGAAGGATGTGTTCTCTGGTTCTTATAGTGTCTTGTAGGATGTGTTCACTGGTTCTTATACTGTATTGTAGGATTTGTTCACTGATTCTTATACTCTCTAGTAGGATGTGTTCACTGATTTTTATATTGTATGTATTGTAGGATAAAGCTCAGAACCGAAGATAAACTACGATACATGGTTGACGTATGTGAAATACTTTTCCATTTCTTTGACTATCATGATAGTTTATCATTTATCTTGCTTTCGGTGTATGGTGTTCTGTCTAATTCCCAATCACTAGCTTTCTAACGTGTCCTCGTAAATTTACCCATTCCCTCTTTTCCCTATTTCCCTGACCTTTTGCCCTCTGCACCATTGTACCATTTACCCCACATAGTGTGTTAATATCCCAGCTCCTGTAGTTCTGGGACCATCAGCCTTGTTGACGGTCATTTAAATTTATGCAAAATCATTACTACTCTAATTGCCACCGTCCACACTACCCACCATACACCATCACTACACCATAACCAGCTCCACTCACTAGAATCAACGGCGAATCACCACGCACTACTAGCATTACCTACCACAATCACCAACCACTCAACATAATCACCACCAATCTATAATTACCACCACCCACCATAATCATGACCACACCTTGTTAATCACCACCACACACCATAATAACCACCACCCACCACCATCATCACCACATACCTTAATCACCACTACCCACCATCAGACCACCACCCACCATCATCACCACCATCCCTCATAACTTTCACAATAATTACTACAACCCTCTCTCCCATCCCGCTTCTTATTACGTCTTTCCGTCCATTCACTATCTCATCATACTGTTCAAATTTCTCTTTCTCATTCTTTCCATTCTACTATTCCATTGGCTTCCCCCTCCCCCCCCCCCCGTCACTACCCTGCTACTTTCCCTTTATGCTCTGGGATGGGATCTATGGAACTCTCCCATTATCCTACTGGTTTGGTCACAATTTCCTACCATAACCATTACAATTCCGTCCATCACCACAATCCTTCCCACCACCACCATATCCTATACCAACATTTCATTACCTCACCACAACCACTATGGCCCACCACCACAAAACCCCACCACCACAATAACCCACCACTACCACCACCACAACACCAATACCCCACCACCACTATGGCCCACCACCACAATACCCCACCACCACAATAACCCACCACCACCACCACAACACCAATACCCCACCACCACTATGGCCCACCACCACAATAACCCACCACCACAATACCCCACCACCACAATACCCCACCACCACCACCACAACACCAGTACCCCACCACAACCAGAATCAACGCAGAAGCAACACTTCAAGCTATACTATCACCACAACCACCACCAAATAGAAAAAAACGCCCAAACAACCAGGAAGAGTGAAGGAAAAAAGAGGTCAGTGGAAGTTAGCGCTGAAGAGGTGTGTGTGTGTGTGTGTGTGTGTGTGTGTGTGTGTGCGGGCTCCGTGTTCCCGGGTCACCTCTCCCCCCCACTCCACAAAGACACAATTGCCTTAATGATTTCCAATAGCTTCTACCCTCATGCCTCGTCAACCCCGATACCGCCAAGTTTCCCGATTGCGTCAAAGTCTACAGGTATCAGTAAAAATATTTTCCTTCTGATATTTTTTGTCTTCGGATTTGGAACTTGGAGGTGCGCGCCGCCTAGCGGTAGACGGTGGGTACTAGTGAGAAGTGTTTGTGCACGTCAACAAAATTTATTTTATTAAATTGATATATATACGAGGCCGTGGCTGACAGGTACGGACGGCATGGCCTTTTCTGCCAAAGGACAGGAGGATGGCATGCAAGACACGGTGAGGTTAACGACGTTATTAAGAGAAGCCTTACTACAGCTGGTTGTCCAGCGGAGAGGGAGCCCCGTTACCTAATGCCCCGCAACTCTGATGAGCCTGTCGGTCGCCCAGACGGGATCACGGTGAACCCCTGGAAGAATGGTAGACAGTTGGTGTGAGACTACACTTGCGTTTCAACTTTTAGCCAATACCTATGTTGACTTCAGTGCTACACAAGCAGGAGGTGCTGCCAATCACCGGGAAGCAGCCAAGTCCAATGCAGCATATATTTCGTAGCGCACAGTCTCCAGAGCTGTTTTTGTATTGATACACTAAATTAGTACACCTCAGTTTGTCAGAGGAGGCAGAGATGTTATTTCTCATGAGGGAAGATGTACAAGGTTTGTTATAATAAATGGCAGGATGAATCCTGGCGTTTTCACTGCAAGGTTAACAGTTCCTGTCAATTATGTCTCGCATCACCTTCTCATCCTTCTTGTATGCCTAAGTGAATATATTTTTATAATACTCTGCAATGTATTCTCTTGCGCCGATTTTCCGCCACTGGGGCCTGATTATCCTCAGTCAGATAACGGGTTAGCTTCTTAAGATTTCGTCGAATTCTGTATTGCTGCCATCGTTGTTCACAACACTTTACGAGTAACGCAGCTGGATTACGGTATATTACACCAATGCCAGAAGCATATTGTTCAAATGGGACGCATATATATGTGTATGCAATTGCAGAAAATCCTAACATTATCGCACTGAGAGAAACTGGGATAACAGCAACGGAGAAGCGCCTGCTGTCTGGTTTTAATTCTTGGGTGTTGACCAGACCACACACTAGAAGGTGAAGAAACGACGACGTTTCGGTCCGTCCTGTACCATTCTCGACTTGAGAATGGTCCAGGACGGACCGAAACGTCGTCGTCCCTTCACCTTCTAGTGTGTGGTCTGGTCAACATACTTTAGCCACGTTATTGTGACTCCTCGCCTGCATAATTCTTGGGTATAACGCTCTCAACATGGACGAAGTCTATTCTCAACGTTGATATTCCTCTTAACCCGCCTTCTCACTTAATACGATAGGTGGGTTGATTAGGTTAGGCAAAACCCGTTGTTTTTTTTACGGAATGGCAAGTTCCGTAAAATGGCAAATTAACTGAGAGAATATGCCGCTCGGAAAGACCGTATCAAATCAGGGGCCAGATTCACGAAGCAGTTACGCAAGCACTTACGAACGTGTACATCTCTCCTCAATCTTTGGCGCCTTTGGTTACATTTATTGAACTGTTTACAAGCATGAAAACTTCCCAGTCAACTGTTGTTATTGTTAGAACAGCCTCCTGGTGCTTCGGAGCTCATTAACTGTTTAATAATTGTAAACAAAGTCGCCAAAAATTGAGAAAAGATGTACAGGTTCGTAAGTGCTTGCGTAACTGCTTCGTGAATCTCATCCCAGGTGAATATAAATAGGAGCTGCCTCGTAAGGGCCAACAGGCCTTCTGCTATTAACGTTATTCATTTGTTTAAAAAAAAAGTCATGATGATCAGATTATGAGGCAGAGTCATCATCTGATCATGATGACTTGTGAGGAGAACGACTCCTCAGGGGTCCTCCTCCTGTCTCGCATCCCTGAGGACGACAAATGTACCAGGATCGTATCCCGCTGATCGTCGTCACTGCTTCTATTGCTACGATACATATGAATTCAGTTCATAATATATAGTATAGAAATCAACTCGAATTAACGTTTTATTTTACCAGATAGAGAAATACCTTGTTATTATGCATAAAAAGTCTTTAATTAAGTCTAATTAGGATCATACGACAATGGCATAGCGAAATAAAACATTTGTAATATTATTACAAGATTTATTTCATGAAAGACAATTATACTTTGCCACCGAAAGCTCTTTCTACGGCCTCGAAAAGAAGGAGAGAAGGAAGAAAATATATAATATAATGGGCTAACTTTAGCAAACGCAACACACATTCAGATGAATGATATTCATCAAAGGTAAGCTGCTGCTCCTTGACTTGAGAAAACAGACCGTTCTCGCCACCGTTCCCAACGTCAAGAAACTGTCGACCAGAGTACTGGGTCGACCAGAGTACTGGGACCACCTGAGTACTGGGACCACCTGAGTACTGGGACCACCTGAGTACTGGGACCACCTGAGTACTGGGACCACCTGAGTACTGGGACCACCTGAGTACTGGGACCACCTGAGTACTGGGTCGACCAGAGTACTGGGTCGACCAGAGTACTGGGACGACCTGAGTACTGGGACCACCTGAGTACTGGGACCACCTGAGTACTGGGTCGACCAGAGTACTGGGACGACCTGAGTACTGGGACCACCTGAGTACTGGGACCACCTGAGTACTGGGACGACTTGAGTATTGGGACGACCTGAGTACTGGGACGACCTGAGTACTGGGACCACCTGAGTACTGGGACGACCTGAGTACTGGGACGACCTGAGTACTGGGACCACCTGAGTACTGGGACCACCTGAGTACTGGGACGACCAGAGTACTGGGTCGACCAGAGTACTGGGACCACCTGAGTACTGGGACCACCTGAGTACTGGGACCACCTGAGTACTGGGACCACCTGAGTACTGGGTCGACCAGAGTACTGGGACCACCTGAGTACTGGGACGACCTGAGTACTGGGACCACCTGAGTACTGGGACGACCTGAGTATTGGGACGACCTGAGTACTGGGACCACCTGAGTACTGGGACCACCTGAGTACTGGGACGACCTGAGTACTGGGACGACCTGAGTACTGGGACGACCTGAGTACTGGGACGACCTGAGTACTGGAACCACCTGAGTATTGGGACGACCTGAGTACTGGGACGACCTGAGTACTGGGACGACCTGACTACTGGATCGACCTGAGTACCGGGACGACCAGCTCTCAGTGCTACCCGAGCACCTGCGGTTACCTGATCTAACAATATATATATATATATATATATACGACTGAGAAACATGACTTAGCCTCACTACATATGACACACAGATGAGCCAAAGGCTTGAATTGAGGCAGATTGTGGAAATGTCCTGATAGAGACCTATAGACAAGCTTCCGCAATGGTCAAAACTGTGAAGTAAAGGATTTTTGATGGAAATAATGTTAAATATGAAGACAAGATGTTGGGAATAAAATTAGCAAAGACCAACATATTGGTTGATCTTGGAAACATCACTATATTGGTGCATCTTGGAACGATCCACCAATCCACCATGCTGAAATAACCCAAATAATCCGTCAACTGTAGCACGTTGAAACAAAAGACAAAAAAACATGTGAAAGCGTACATAAACAGATGTTTTCTGAAGCCTGTTTCTCAGGAAATGAACTGGGTTGGAAAAATGACTCAGGTTCGACCTGGTGATGGTTATTTTGGAATTTATATTTACCTCAGTAGTCCAGGCACGTTGTTGCAGATCTGGCATGTTGCATAATGTTTATGTGGCACAACTGTGTTTGTTATTGTTGGCATGACAACAGAGTCATTCAAACACACGAAACTTTTTGCAAGTCGACAACATTGTCGACTTGCAAAATGTTGTCAAAATAAATTTCAAAAGAAAAAAGTATGCAGTAGTTTAATGTAAGAATTAGCAACATAGAAGCGAACGGTAAGTAACTCAGAGTAAGAGTCATGCGGTTTAGGACCTATCCTCCCTTGCCAGCCTTTACCCATTAGCTCCTTCCCCTATTTTCTCCCCCATTTACGCCTTCCCTTTTACTCCTTCCCATCTTTTCTACCTCCCCTGCTTTACTCCTTTTCCTCTTATTTCCCCGTTACTCCTCCTCTCTTCACCTCTCCCTTTTCCTCCCCCCCCCTACCTCCCATGACCCGCTGACCTTGTGGCCTTTGACCCTCGGTGATGGGGCCAGTTCCGTGATCAATATATTGTTACCTGATACTGTGATTAAATTTTAAGGTGAGCCCGTTAGTAATAAATTAACTAAGATCTCGTTCTAGCTGACTATTGCTGCTAAATACAAGGCTCGAAGTCTGCATTATTTTATTTTTGTAACGTTCCGTTCGTGTAGTAAGTCCGAATTTAAATATGTCATGGTGAAGGAATGATTTATTGCTTAAAAATATGTATTTTTATTTTTCGCTTTAGAATGTGTAGAATCTTTTATTTTAAAACTTTAGTTATTAACTAATCTGTAGTCAAGTGCTGTATGCTCTCTTGATTTGCCACTCCGTACAAAATCCAACCTCCTAAACTAACATGAAGCGTACAAGCCCAAGCAACCCACCTAACCTATCGAGTCCGATACCAGATAACGTAGATATTTGTGAGCCATTACTTTCCATAGTAGGTTGCATTTGTAACGTTGGTGACTATACCGTGATAAACGTGACCAGTGAGTTGAGAGGAGTCCTTAGCAAATCGCTAGTGTGTCTAACTTTAGGCGGGCTCACCATAGCCAGTGCTACTTGGAACTTTTTGTTCCAAGTAGCGAATCTTAAACAACAACAACTTTAGGCACTGGCTAAATTTAAGTTAGCTGAGTATATTAACACACATATTTCCATATGTTTGAAGTATGAATGGTGATTAAATTTTAATGCTTACAATTCTATTTTCTGAAATTATTTCAAATTTATTGATTTATGCATAAAATTTCCTTATGAAATCCTTATGAAATCCTTACGAGGGAGCCGGCGGCTGAGCGGACAGAATACTGGACGCGTGATCCTGTGGTCCCGGGTTCGATCCCGGGCGCCGGCGAGAAACAATGGGCAGAGTTTCTTTCACCCTGATGCCCTGTTACCTAGCAGTAAATAGGTACCTGGGAGTTAGTCAGCTGTCACGGGCTGCTTCCTGGGGGTGGAGGTCTGGTCGAGGACCGGGCCGCGGGGACACTAAGCCCCGAAATCATCTCAAGATAACCCCAAGATGATTAAACAGTTGGTATAACACTGGTTCCTATTTGACAAAACAGTTACACTGCCCTATTTTCCCATACAATTCCAATTCTCAAAATGCTAATCCTCCGAGACTTTATAATACAAGTTTTGATATTTCGAAGACGGTTCATCAAGCTCAACTGTATTTCGAGAAGGGATCAATCATCCTTGCCTACTGCATCATACCAAAATCATGGGTTTCAATGTTGGAAAGCGAACCTTGACCCGTTTCGAGAACTAGACTTACTCGAGATAATGCAAGCCAGCCGGCTAGCCGGCCAACACAGCCTAGCAATCATTCTTGTGGCTATGAATCGGTAATTAATCCCACCCGCTGGTACAGGTAAGGACTGCCACGCCTGTATTCACCTGTTCATTAACGTCCTGTAAATCCTGTTTTTTCCACGCGTTGGCCAGAATGCTGCAGAAAATCGAATTTTGATTTTAATATTTTTTAGGTTATCTGGCCCTAAATCTGGGCCGTGAAGTTGTAACTCTTATGGAAAATGAACGGTGGTTGGGGAGAAGGAAGGTGGAAAATGATATGGAGGGAGTAGTTGGACACACACACACACACACACACACACACACACACACACACACACACACACACACACACACACACACACACACACACACACACACACACACACACACACACACGGACAACGACATTAAAAGAAAACTACACATAGAATAAACGGTTGATTGAATAATGAAAGAGAAAGAACGGTTGAAAGAATAGTAAACATGGAAAATGGACTATAGAGAGAGAATAGTGGAAATAATGATCGATTGATAGAATAATAATGATATAGAATATAGACGGTGAAGGGTAGATACTGAGTAGGACATTTAAAAGTACTTGACATATAAACGCAAGATAGATAAACGAAAAAAAAGCAGCAAGTCAAATGAAAACTGCATATAGTTAAAATAGGTCAAATAGGCCTTAAGCTTTGAGAACTAACTCACATAAGAATGTCCATCCACTTGAACTGGACAGTACAGCGACGACTTTGTATGTTACAGGATCGGCGTTCGATCCCCGATGGTCCAAGTGGTTGGGCACCTTTGCTTCATTTAATTCTCATATCCCACCTGTGCTGTCCTCATTTCCGTCAGTGCTTTCTCCTCATAATTACCCCCACACAAAACAGGTCTTCACAGACGGAAAACTATAGATGAGGAGGAAAGTTAAACAAATGAACGACAAAAGTAGGAAATGCAACCAATGGAGGGTAGGGAAAGCAAAGATGCTATTAGGACACAGGTATTCGTGGTCGAAATTTTGAGTGGAAGAGAAGAGGGGATGAAAGGTAGAGGAACTGCAGGGCTTTGGAGAGAGGAGGAGGCAAGGATCTCTTGAGGAAGGAGTATAAGGACAGAAGGAGGAGAATTGGGAATTGGTCTCACAGAGAACTCAAAAACCCTTTGGAGTTTGGAAGTGGATTGTGGCCTGAAAGAAGGCGAGGAGGAAGAGAAGGAAACGATAAAAGACGATGGTAAAGTAAGGTAATTATTAGGATCATGTGCAAAGCTCTCTGTTGGGAATAACTTTATTGATAAAAACAGGATGAGCCAAGAGCCAATTGTGTGCCAGAACCTTCATATGGGAGGTTGACTTGATATCAACATATTGAGAGAACAAGTTCAAGATGCGAGTCTGCCTAGGAATCGCTGATGGAATGATGCTCTTGAGAAAGGCAGTATGAGCATGAGGCTGTTGATGGCTGAGAGCCTTGTGTTATGGCTGGCAGCTACTAGTTGTCCACGAAATTGGGCCAGGTGCGAAACTTTGATAATGTTGGCCTTATACACAATGGAAAGCCTACCGTCATCTCGCCGGTGTTAAAATGTCTGATATTCTGACCAGTCTGACCAGAACGGGTCAAGACTAGAGATAAACTTCCTCGCTCAATTCTCCACCTTGCCCTGAATTCTTTCTCTTTCTCTTTAAGGATATGTTATGTGTCTTAGGACACATCCTCACCACACTAAGGTAGCCAGTGCCCTAGGGGCCAGATTCACGAAGCAGTTACGCAAACACTTACGAACCTGTACATCTTTTCTCAATCTTTGGTGGCTTTGTTTACAATTATTAAACAGTTAATGAGCTCTGAAGCACCTGGAGGCTGTTTATTACAATAACAACGGTTGATTGGCAAGTTTTCATGCTTGTAAACTGTTTAATAAATGTAACCAAAGCCGTCAAAGATTGAGGAAAGATGTACAGGATCGTAAGTACTTGCGTAACTGCTTCGTGAATCTAGCCCATAATCTCTCGCCTCCTCATCAATCGCCAATGTCGTGTCCTTAGCTCATGCTACACCATCAATCGCCAATGTGGTTGGGTCACACCACGGAGGGGATGATAGAGATTGAAAATATATATAAACCTAAGAGTTCATTTTATCCCTACCAATCCTACAATTTAGTGAGGTTTTGTGTTGACTCGCTGAGAATGGCTCTCGATCGTTACATATTCTTGGTCCGAACTCGAATTTCTCGTTCGATTCTCGTATCGAATTTTCAAAATCCTTATTCTGGGGATGTGAGGAAACAACCCTTGCCTGTTAAGTCAGCTGATTTGTTTATTGGCGAGAGCTTATATTTGGCGAGTGACTTAAGAATATATTTTTTGTATTTTAACTTTTATTTCAGATTTGGTGCTTTTCGTGATTTTATATTCTTTAAATTTATTTTTGTTTCTAAGTTTATGTTTTTTTAAGTTTTTGATTTGTATGTAGGTTATTATGTCAGATTTATATAAAGACGGTAACAAATGTATATTATGAAAATAATAGTATTTTCATGAATTTGGCTGACAGACACCGCCAGGAAACCTGCGGCAAAGGCATATATATATATATATATATATATATATATATATATATATATATATATATATATATATATATATATATATATATATATATATATATATATATATATATATATATATATAAGCTATAAGAAGGACAATATTGATTTTGACAATTTTTCTCTCCCAATTCATGTATAAAAATTGTGCACGGGGCGAATTATTTTGAAGGCAAAATAAGAATGTAGTTCTTGTTTAATGTAGTTGTAATGTGTGTTATTGAAGAGTGGGAGGTTGTGGTGTGGCTGTCATATGTTGTGTTGTGTGGGGCTGTGTCATATGTTGTGTTGTGTGGGGCTGTGTCATATGTTGTGTTGTGTGGGGCTGTGTCATATGTTGTGTTGTGTGGGGCTGTGTCATATGTTGTGTTGTGTCCTGTATGGCTATGTTGCATGTGGTTGTCGTTCGTGCATGCATGATGTCATGCGTGTGTATGTGTCAAGCATGCTTTGTGTGTTGTGTATATCGTATGTGGTGTGTATGCATTCCGCTGTGTAAACACACACACAGCCTGCACAGAACCAGGCAGTTTACTGCAATAATGATCACCTCCTATTAAGCATAATAGTCCATTAATGAATAGTAATTAGATCGTAAGACCGAGTTACGAGTTTTGTTTTGATACATTTACAAAGTAAACTATCTTAAGCGGGATACCCACTTGAGTTTGTGTGAGGTAAACTAACAATCGACAGCCGCTGATTGTCACGTTACAATCTGACATTCGTCAAATCTAAAGTGGTTTTGGCCAGCCAGAAGCGTTCAGATCTAAGTGGTTTGAACGCCCATGATTATTATTATTCAAAGCGTCAGAATTACGTTGCATTAAAAAAAAAAAGTAATTTTGACGCCGTAGTCAATATAATTAAATTTGTAATGCATTGTTTGAAAATTTATCACTCCTTAAAAAAAATTCGTCACAGTAAAAGTATTAGGGATTGTTATTAAAGAAATTTATTTAAATTAGATAATATAAATATTTTAAACTTTTTATTGCATTTGATAAGTTTTTTCTAGTTAATAGATTCTCGGGGAATGGAAGTCCAATTCTGCCATATTATTTGTTATCAAACTTGTTTTGATTCATATTATTTTCTTCTGTTCAGTACGTTTGGTGTCTATTTCTGGCCATTTAAGGTTCAAATCTACAGTTTTATGATATAATATTTAGTTTTGACTATTTCTATTACTAGTCTTAATCACTTTGTAAATGCCTCTTACTGACTACGCCTGCCTCTCAACTGTCTCCTCACTTGGCTGTGAGACAGTTGAGAGGCAGCACCCTCACCCGTCTTCCTCTCAATCACTTTCCGCTGCTCTCTGTCCCTCATTCCCACCCTGTCAATCACTGCCACACCTTCCCTTCACACTATACAACCTCTCTCTCTCTCTCTCTCTCTCTCTCTCTCTCTCTCTCTCTCTCTCTCTCTCTCTCTCTCTCTCTCTCTCTCTCTCTCTCTCTCTCTCTCTCTCTCTCTCTCTTTCTCTCTCTTTCTCTCTTTATCTTTCTCTATCTCTCTCTCTCTCTCTCTCTCTCTCTCTCTCTCTCTCTCTCTCTCTCTCTCTCTCTCTCTCTCTCTCTCTCTCTCTCTCTCTCTCTCTCTCTCTCTCTCTCTCTTCTCTTTCTCTTTCTCTCTCTTTCTCTCTCTTTCTCTCTCTTTCTCTCTTTCTCTAAAACTCTCTCTCTCTCTCTCTCTCTCTCTCTCTCTCTCTCTCTCTCTCTCTCTCTCTCTCTCTCTCTCTCTCTCTCTCTCTCTCTTTCTCTCTTTCTCTTTCTCTCTCTTGGTTCACTTGGCGCCACCTGGCGAAAAATTAACAAATTGCAAGCAAGAAAGCGAAAGTGGAAAAGGGTTTGAAGTGCTTTTGGTAACACGGAGTCACACAGATCCTGCCCCTTCGACATGAATAGGCAGCCAGCAGCTGCCTATTCGCTGATCGCGCGTGTGACGCCTGGTGCAAGTGACCAAAAAGAAGGAAAAAGGTGACTGGTACCTAATGAAAATAATGTTGTACCTTTTCTATGGTATTCGATGTTTTTAATGTATGCACTGATGAGGTTAATCTTTAATATCAAGGAAAGTTACTTGAAGGCAAGATGCGTTGAGATAGGTATCGCGATGGTAGGAAATATTTATAGTTGGGCATAATATTATATTTCCTCATTGTTGCAGGCCTATTAAGGCAGGCCGTATCTCTCATTAACCAAGCAACTCTCATTAAGGCAAGCCATAAAGGTAAGCCACGTTGTCACGCCACATGGACATGAGCCACATAACATCACACATGGAGATGAGCCACATAACACCACACATGGAGATGAGCCACATAACATCACACATGGAGATGAGCCACATAACACAACACATGGAGATGAGCCACATAACACCACACATGGAGATGAGCCACATAACATCACACATGGAGATGAGCCACAAAACATCACACATGAAGATGAGCCACATAACACCACACATGGAGATGAGCCACATAGCACCACACATGACGATGAGCCACATAACACCACACATGGAGATGAGCCACATAGCACCACACATGAAGATGAGCCACATAACACCACACATGGAGATGAGCCACATAGCACCACACATGGAGATAAGCCACATAACAGGTTACGTTATAGGCGTTACATTAGGCGGGTTACGCTCTGTGGGTCAGGTCAGGTCAGGTTAGCTTAGGTCAGGTGGGGTTCCCATGTTCGATCTCTTATAGTCAGGCAACACCATTTCATTATCTTTACAAATTATCCAAACAGTTAAACTTGCGACGTATTAGTAAACATTGTAACGCCGTAATATTAACGTTTTCTTGAGAGGTTGGTTCCTTGAAGGCGTACGTTTCTGGTTAGGTCAAACCGTTGCGTTTTTAACGTTTCTTTATAGACAAAACAGTTGTATATTTTACGAAATAAACTCAAGGGGTGGGGATGACGGTGGTTATTATTCTATAAACAATGAAATTCTGCTACAACATTAATGATTGCGAAATGTTGCAGCAAGATTTTAACAATAGATTTTTTTGTTATCGCCGATGAAGCGCCTTTTGTGACGATTCTAGCAGAGATCGGCCTTTTTTTGCGATATCTGTGAGTTGGGAGGCATTTTATGGGGCCTGTGAAATAATTAGATTTTTACTAAGATTTTTACCACTTTTTTTTAATGGGTTCTGACAAAAAGGTTTAGTTATTTATGGAGATTAGGCTAAATATATATATTTTTAAAGGATCTGATAAATCAGGAGATTTTGGGCAGGTGTTCTAGAGGTTATTGTACTTCTTAAGCAAAATAAAAATTGTCTGCAAACTAGACCATTTTTTTTTAATTGTAGGTTGATCTTGAGTCGTGAAATATGGGTTCAGTTCCTAAACCAATTATGTATTTTTATAACATATTTCACTACCACCCAAAGGATGGGTATAGGGTCCACTATCACTCACAGGATGGGTATGGGGTCCATCATTTCTCACAGGATGGGTATGGGGTCATCTACCACCCAAAGGATGGGTATGGGGGGGGGGTCCACTATTACTCACAGGACGGGTATGGGATCCACTACCATTCAAAATGGATATGGGGTCCACTATCACTCACAGGATGGGTATGGGATCCACTACCACTCAGAATGGGTTTGGGGTCCACTATCACTCACAGGATGGGTAATGCAGTCTCACTGCCACTCACAGGATGGGAATGGGGGTACATAATAAATGAACTACACTACCCCTGCGGTTAGCCATTAATGAGGTTTGGTCAAATCGTACACAAGACGCTTCAAAATTCAACAAAAATTTTTTTCCGATTCCAAAACCGCATTTATCGTCAGGTTACGATGTATTTTCGTAACATCGTAACCTAACGATATCGTTAGGTTACGATGTAAGCTTAGCTTAGGCTTTGATAGGATAGGTTGGTTTAGGTTACGTTATGTAGGTTGTTTCCTAATCGCATCAGATGACGTGACTGGGTGAGACCTCCAATCGGCGTCTGTTCGTGTCTAGATTCAATTACCATCCTACTTTTATGTGGTCGAGATATGGGATTACACACACACACCCCAGGAAGCAGCCCGTGACAGCTGACTAACTCCCTGGTACCTATTTACTGCTAGGTAACAGGGGCATAGGGTGAAAGAAATTCTGGCACCCAAGGATTCCCTTACCACTAAGCTGTTGTGGACCGTGGGTTGTCCTATTAAAAAAAAGTGTTAAACAGCATAGATTTATTATGTTTAAAAATGTGGTATTTTAGTGATATATTTTTGGTGGTGATGGTGAGGATCAGTTGTCCTCGGGTCGGACTGAATATCGTGTTTGGGACCATAAAAGTGAGTTAAAGCCTTGAGATGAGCATCTACCTTAGTAGATGAGCTGGTAGATTTCATCTACCAGCACGCATAGGCGTTTCTTTCCCTCAGTTGAAATGCTGTATTTGTTCCCATATTTCCTCCCTCTTCCCCCCTCTTCCATCCTGACCAATACCCGCTTCTCGCGACCAGAAGCCGTTTTTCGCGACCAGTACCCGTTTCTCGCGACCAGAAGCCGTTTCTCGCGACTAGAAGCCGTTTCTCGCGACCAGTACCCGTTTCTCGCGACCAGAAGCCGTTTCTCGCGACCAGAAGCCGTTTCTCGCGACCAGTACCCGTTTCTCGCGACCAGTACCCGTTTCTCGCGACCAGAAGCCGTTTCTCGCGACCAGAAGCCGTTTTTCGCGACCAGTACCCGTTTCTCGCGACCAGAAGCCGTTTCTCGCGACCAGTACCCGTTTCTCGCGACCAGTACCCGTTTCTCGTGACCAGAAGCCCTTTCTCGCGACCAGTACCCGTTTCTCGCGACCAGTACCCGTTTCTCGCGACCAGAAGCCGTTTCTCGCGGCCAGTACCCGTTTCTCGCGACCAGAAGCCGTTTTTCGCGACCAGTACCCGTTTCTCGCGACCAGAAGCCGTTTCTCGCGACCAGTACCCGTTTCTCGCGACCAGTACCCGTTTCTCGTGACCAGAAGCCCTTTCTCGCGACCAGAAGCCGTTTCTCGCGACCAGTACCCGTTTCTCGCGACCAGTACCCGCTTCTCGCGACCAGTACCCGTTTCTCGCGACCAGTACCCGTTTCTCGCGACCAGAAGCCGTTTCTCGCGACCAGTACCCGTTTCTCGCGACCAGTACCCGTTTCTCGCGACCAGTACCCGTTTCTCGCGACCAGTACCCGTTTCTCGTGACCAGAAGCCCTTTCTCGCGACTAGAAGCCGTTTCTCGCGAGTAGAAGCCCTTTCTCGCGACCAGAAGCCGTTTCTCGCGACCAGAAGCCGTTTCTCGCGACCAGTACCCGTTTCTCGCGACCAGAAGCCCTTTCTCGCGGCCAGTACCCGTTTCTCGCGACCAGAAGCCGTTTTTCGCGACCAGTACCCGTTTCTCGCGACCAGAAGCCGTTTCTCGCGACCAGTACCCGTTTCTCGCGACCAGTACCCGTTTCTCGTGACCAGAAGCCCTTTCTCGCGACCAGAAGCCGTTTCTCGCGACCAGTACCCGTTTCTCGCGACCAGTACCCGCTTCTCGCGACCAGTACCCGTTTCTCGCGACCAGTACCCGTTTCTCGCGACCAGAAGCCGTTTCTCGCGACCAGTACCCGTTTCTCGCGACCAGTACCCGTTTCTCGCGACCAGTACCCGTTTCTCGCGACCAGTACCCGTTTCTCGTGACCAGAAGCCCTTTCTCGCGACTAGAAGCCGTTTCTCGCGAGTAGAAGCCGTTTCTCGCGACCAGAAGCCGTTTCTCGCGACCAGAAGCCGTTTCTCGCGACCAGTACCCGTTTCTCGCGACCAGAAGCCCTTTCTCGCGGCCAGTACCCGCTTCTCGCGGCCAGTACCCGCTGGCCGCGAATATGCATATGAATTAGAATATGCAGCAGTTGGATGGTGTCCAAATCTCAAGCAGTACATCAATAAACTGGGAAAGGTGCAACGACATGTTACAACATGCAACGACATGTTGTTGCGTCTTCCGGAACTAAAACACAAAGAGCTACGAGGAGAGACTAGAAGCGTTAAACATGCCAAAACTAGAAAATAGAAGAGAGGTCATATGATCACCACTTACAAAATACTAACAGGAAAAGACCAAATTGACAAAGAGGAATTCCTAAAACCAGCAACTTCACCAACAAGAGGACACAGATTCAAGGTATGAAAACAGAGGTGCCGAAAAAATATTAGAAAGTTTTCTTTTGCAAACAGAGTGGTAGACGGTTGGAACAAGCTAAGTGAGGTGGTGGTGGAGGCTAAAACCGTCAGCAGTTTCAAGGCCTTATATGACAAAGAGTACTGGGAAGACGGGACACCACGAGCGTAGTTCTCATCCTGTACTACACTTAGGTAATTATATACATACACACATGTATACATACATACATACATACATACATACATACATACATACATACATACATACATACATACATACATACATACTTACGTACATACGTACGTACATACATACATACATACATACATACATACATACATACATACATACATACATACATACATACATACATACATACATACACTACACACAGGCTCACACAAGTGTAATCTCAGTCTGTATGCCGAGTCACCAAGTTGGTTCTAAACCTGCACATTAGTTAAAACGTTTTACATCACTTCACTTTGCATACTAAGTCGCGTCGGTTACATGAGACCTGGCACTCGATTCTCTTCCTCATCTACTCTCTCTTACACTCATTCTCATAATCACTCTTTATATTCCTCATTCATTCTCAGTCATTTCTCATAACTCCTTATTGTCTTTTACTTATTCACTCCTACAATATGCTCTTCCTCGCTTGTTTTCCAAACTACACAACGAGGCACTGCCTAGTTCGCTGCCCCGGGCGCAAGGTACCCCGGGCATTTCTTAAAATGCCAATTTCTCCCCAGGTGTAATAGGTTAATTATCTATTTCCTTGATATTGGTTATCTTCGCTACTTAATTATAATTGTAAATAATATTTGAATTATTTATTATAATGCTTCATTACAGGTATTATGCTTCTTCTGTACTTTGTTGTCCAACTAAAAACATCTTCAATTTCTAAGCTGTTTCATCTTATTGCGTTTGTTTTATACTTTGTTAGGTTTCTCTCGGTGGTCCTCGGGGGTCAGTAACGGTTTTGGACCCGTAAGGCCAATAGGTCCTCTCTGGCCCTTATCTGCCCTGACCTTTCTTCCTCTCTTTGACCTTTTCCTTACTCACCATCTATGATCTATCTCTGGATCATGACTCACACCTGGCCCCTTGCAGTGTACACACCTGACTTCGTCCCTTACCGTATCCACACATGACTATCTTTCTCTCTCCTCTCTCAATTCCATTTAAGCTCTCCTGGACGTGTACTCCCAGTATAGTAGAATCAAAGAGCCAGAGCTCAACCCCCGCAAACACAACTAGGTGAGGACACACACACACACACACACACACACACACACACACACACACACACACACACACACACACACACACACACACACACACACACACACACACACACACATACACACACATACACACACATACACACACATACACATAAACACAGGTGGACACAGGTGGAAACTGAGTGCCCAAATGAGCCACAGAGATATTAGAAATAACTTTTTTAGTGTCAGAGTGGTTGACAAATGGAATGCATTAGGCAGTGATGTGGTGGAGGCTGACTCCATACACAGTTTCAAATATATATATGATAGAGCCCAGTAGGCTCAAGAATTTCTACACCAGTTGATTGACGACCGAGAGACGGAACCAAAGAGCCAAAGCTCAACACCCTCAGGTACAACTAGGTGAGAACACACACTTGTTTTTGTACTTGAGATATATATGGGTGGTGTAGATGGCAAATGTGCAGCGTGAAACAGGTGTTAAACTCGCTGTCTGCAATATGTTGTGTGCAAGGTATTTACGGGGCACCTTGGCCCGGGTTAAACCATCCGTGGGGGGAAAGTTTTGATATATACATCGCTGGAGCACGTCAGGGGTTTGTATATTTAATATCGTGAATGTGTATAATGCTGTGGTTTGTGTTTGTTTAGGGTGGACTTGTATGTGTGTGAGTAGAAGTGTTAGTTCATTTGTTTGTGATCTTGCCCTATCTCGGGACAGTTATATTAGATATTTATATATAATAGACCCATTGAGATATTTTAGGTCTTATGAATTGAAATAGATAAACCTACTATAAGGCCAGGCACAGCCAGGATACATATAGTGTGATTCATTGACATTTTATTTCACTATCACTGGAAGCTCATATGCAAATATGTACAAATTTTTCATTATTTCTTCAACCTACGTCCGGCCAGTTTAAATGCATTCATGGTAGTTTTTTGATAGCAAATACAAGTGTTTAAAGATTTGTTTCAGAGTTACATTAGGTTAAATAATTTTAAGTTAATTTTGTAGGCAAATATTAGAGCTTTCGGTCACACCTTCATGGTGTCAGGCTGCCTTCTTGTTTGTGACGTGTTTGTGTCTGGCTGCCTTCTTGTTTGTGACGTGTTTGTGTCTGGCTGCCTTCTTGTTTGTGAAGTGTTTGTGTCTGGCTGCCTTCTTGTTTGTGAAGTGTTTGTGTCTGGCTGCCTTCTTGTTTGTGAAGTGTTTGTGTCTGGCTGCCTTTTTGTTTGTGACGTGTTTGTGTCTGGCTGCCTTCCTGTTTGTGAAGTGTTTGTGTCTGGCTGCCTTCTTGTTTGTGACGTGTTTGTGTCTGGCTGCCTTTTTGTTTGTGACGTGTTTGTGTCTGGCTGCCTTCCTGTTTGTGAAGTGTTTGTGTCTGGCTGCCTTCTTGTTTGTGAAGTGTTTGTGTCTGGCTGCCTTCTTGTTTGTGAAGTGTTTGTGTCTGGCTGCCTTTTTGTTTGTGACGTGTTTGTGTCTGGCTGCCTTCCTGTTTGTGAAGTGTTTGTGTCTGGCTGCCTTCTTGTTTGTGAAGTGTTTGTGTCTGGCTGCCTTCTTGTTTGTGAAGTGTTTGTGTCTGGCTGCCTTTTTGTTTGTGACGTGTTTGTGTCTGGCTGCCTTCCTGTTTGTGAAGTGTTTGTGACTGGCTGCCTTCCTGTTTGTGAAGTGTTTGTGACTGGCTGCCTTCCTGTTTGTGAAGTGTTTGTGACTGGCTGCCTTCCTGTTTGTGAAGTGTTTGTGTCTGGCTGCCTTCCTGTTTGTGAAGTGTTTGTGACTGGCTGCCTTCCTGTTTGTGAAGTGTTTGTGTCTGGCTGCCTTCTTGTTTGTGAAGTGTTTGTGACTGGCTGCCTTCCTGTTTGTGAAGTGTTTGTGACTGGCTGCCTTCCTGTTTGTGAAGTGTTTGTGACTGGCTGCCTTCCTGTTTGTGAAGTGTTGTGACTGGCTGCCTTCTTGTTTGTGAAGTGTTTGTGACTGGCTGCCTTCCTGTTTGTGAAGTGTTTGTGTCTGGCTGCCTTCTTGTACACAACGTGTTTGTGGCATGTAAGGTTGTGGTCATACAGCTGTATTATTGTGCATTGTGTAATGTATGTGCGCGAGCCTTCACAGGTGTTACGATTCACCAGTAGAGAGGTTCGGGGGGGTGGAGAGGGAGGGAATATGGGTAGGAGGATCGTCAGTTTAAATCAGCTATAATAGTTCTAAGAGACAGATATAATAGCTATCATATGTGTAATAGTCACATATAACAGTTATAAACGTCAGTTACGATCGTTATTCGCCAACTCCTGATATCCTCAAAGACAAAGCCAGCCAGACACCGAGAGACAGGACCGTAAAATACTTTTAAATCAAACGTTCACTTCACCTCTGCAGTAGGGGCGAGTCCTGACGATTCTTATTCGTCGATTGGCAAGTGTCATGGCGGCCATCCTCGCTGCTGATTGGTCGGCTCCGGTGACGTCACTTATCCTACACCCACCCTTCCCATCCCACATCCCCAAGGATACCTCCCATCACTCCTCCCTTTCCTCTCCTCCGCGGAGTCCTCGCGCTAATGTCAACATGGTGGAGAATGGGAGAGGGGATGGTGAGGGATGGTAAGGGATGGTAGGGGGGATTGGGAGGGAAAGAGAGAGATGGGAAGGGGGATTTTGATGGGAGAATGGGACGGTTGGGGGGAAGAAGGATTGGGTTGTGGATAGAGGAGATGAAGAAATTTGTTTATTGATAACTATTACCTATTATTTCTCACTTTAATACCACTTAGATGATAACACTTTGTGTAACTAATGTTGTTGGGCTTGAGATACAAGACACATGTGTCATGTGTCGTGTGTGTAGATCACAAGTTGTGTATTTTGTGTGGGTCGTGAGAGCTGTGTGTTTACGGGCATTTGTGTCGTGTGTGTGTTAGCTACGTCATGAGCCATGTGTGTGTGTGTTATGTAGGTCATGAGCCATGTGTGTGTGTGTTATGTAGGTCATGAGCCATGTGTGTGTGTGTTATGTTGGTCATGAGCCATGTGTGTGTGTGTTTATGTAGGTCATGAGCCATGTGTGTGTGTGTTTATGTAGATCATGAGCCATGTGTGTGTGTGTTTATGTAGATCATGAGCCATGTGTGTGTGTGTTTATGTAGGTCATGAGCCATGTATGTGTGTGTGTGTTTATGTAGGTCATGAGCCATGTATGTGTGTGTGTGTGTTTATGTAGGTCATGAGCCATGTATGTGTGTGTGTGTTTATGTAGGTCATGAGCCATGTGTGTGTGTGTTAGGAAGGTCACGAGCCATGTGTGTGTCATAAGGATCATGAGAGCCATGTATGTGTGTGTGCGTGTGTCGTTATGACAATTTTTAAGATGTTTTAAGATGATACAAACAAACTTAAACAAGCATGTCGTGCTAGAGCACGCTAAGCTGGCGCTAATTTCCCAAAGCTGCTGCAACGAGCAGCTTTGGGAAATTTAATTGTATGTTTATTCTGTAAAGCGATTGTTTCTGTCTCAAAAGATACTCAAAGCAAATTTGCTGCTATTTTTTATCAGTAAGTTTTTTCATGTCGCTCAAATATTTTAAGTGTGTGTAACTTTTATGGATTAGCAGGCGATGAGTTACAATAACGTGGCTTAAGAATTTTGACCAGACCACACACTAGAAGACGAAGGGACGACGACGTTTCGGGCCGTCCTGGACCATTCTCAAGTCGATTGTTTTATGGATTTGTTGCAATAAGGAAAACATCGTGTTTGGTTTGTTTATTTACCAAAAAAACATGCCGACGGCTTAACTAAATCCAGGTTAAAAAATAATTTAATTGAAACAAAAGAGAAACGCTGTCCTAATATAAACTGAACAAGTGATAGACACGTAATTGTTATATTCAGTATAACAGTTAAACAGATAATTACAAAGCACTTCCTACCTCCAAGAGAACACTAAAAACACAAATCAAGAGAAACTAATAAATTCAAAAAATATATTAATTTTTTAATTTTATTTAGTTTCCCGTTGATTTGTTTTTGGTCCTCTTTTTCTTTATTTATATATATTTTTTTCTTAAGTAGGATGTGCTTTATAATTGTCTGTTTAAATGTGATACTGAAAATAACAATTGGGTGTCTATTATTTTATAATATTTGTGGTTCTTTATGATGGGTGACTTGGGTAATTCGACAATGATTGATTTAATTTGGTTTTGCATAGAATCTTTGAATCTTCAGGATCTTAATAGTGATTTTTATTTAGGCTACAGTGTCAATGTTGAATGTTATCAAATCCTACTTTGTTTGATAATTACGTAAGTTAACTTCTGTTTTTTCCTTTTCGTGTTTTTTTTTTAATCTTTATGTAATTTTCGTCTCTTAGTAATGTAATCATGTGTTCAGAAAAGGTCTTTGTTAGTTACTAATTTTAATTAGATTTTCCGTATTATGAGAATTCGAAACGATATGGATTTTGATAATAGTTTTGATAAGTTTGATAAGGTTGATAAGTAAATATTGTAATTAAACAAGATGTTCGTATTGTCAATAGTGTTCCTATTGATTTTCCAATATATATATTTTATAAATTTTTACAACCAGTGCATTTTGAAAGGAATTAATAATAATGGCTTTAATTTATAATAATAATTAATAATAATAAGAAGAAAGAAAATAATACGTATTACCTGTAAATATAAATTTTATTGGATGAATTTCAACACGTAAATTTCAGGTTAAAAGAAAAATATATATATAGGTTCGGTTGCAAATTTTATTAGTTGGTATCCATACATTCTGGTGTATTTTTGGCCTCATACTTATACATGTAACTCAAGATGGCCATGTTGGGTGTGTATAGTAGCTCACATGTGCTGTGTTAATGTGCTGTGTTGTGTGTGTGTGTGTGTGTGGAGGATATGTTAAAGCTCTCCCATACTCTTCTAACCTCTTCCCCTCCCATCCACCCTCTCCTCTCCCATCCTCCTCACTGCTCCCTAAGCTCTCCCTACTCAAACTCTTCCCATCTTGTCCCCCTCCCATACTCACTTCTCATGAACTCCCTTTGGAATCCATTCCCATCTCTACCATCTCCTTCCCTCCCAATCTGTCCCATGTTCCTCCCTCCCAACCTTTCCCATGTCTTCTCCTTTCCAACCTGTCCCTCTTGGTCTGAGATTGTTAGCTCAGACCTGGCTGTGCCCTGAGCTTCCAACCTGCCCCCAGTACTCCAGGTAATAGCCACCTATCCGACTTCACTTACACCACCGATGGCTCTGCCGTATTAAACAAACAATTACGTTTAATTAGTGAGCAAACAAGCCGTTTAGTTCGTTAGCGGACGCCGGCCCAAGTCCATGTTTTTTTATTAATTGGTAATTAAACAAATGAGTCATTAAACTACCCCGCCTCGTCCTGTGATTTGGGAAGCTTTGATGTGTGCTAAAATAAATAAAATAACGATGAAGCGAAAAATTTATAATGATATTTGTGATAATGATAGTCGAGATAATGATAGCAAATAGTGTGAAGGTAATCATTGTAGGGGTAGTGTAGATTCCTGGTTGTCTAGTTTACTCCTTCCTTCAGACACGAGTATGAGTCTAGTATGAGTATGAGTCTAGTATGAGTATGAGTATATCTCGCTCCTGAGGTATACTTCCGTTGTTAAGACCTTCACGCACCTCTCTAACAACCTCCTCGTAATCATTGTCGTTGAAGGCCATTGGGGAGTGTATTAAGACACTTGACACGGAGTGTAATTGATGCTATGATGGTGTTGGGAACGGTAAGAGCAATTGGTGCCGGACACACTCCATCACAGTTACACAGATCACACTCATTTGTCATCATTTGTTGTGGGTTATATACGTTTGTATTTTTGTGTTCTATCTAAATTAGTATTTTTGTGTTCTTTCTTTAGTGTTGCATCTAAATTTGTATTTTTGTGTTCTAAATTTTTATTTTTGTGTTCTACATTTGTATTTTTATGTTCTATGAAAGTTTTTGACGCATAATAAGCATGGTTGGGGAATCAATGGCAGTTGTAGTTTATAAAGTATGGATTACACTGTAAAACAAACGTAAGATTTTATAGGACAATAACACATAGTTGATAGTTGTAGACGCAAGTCAGTCGAAGAAACGTAAGGAAGTGGAATTCACTGGGAAAAAGAAGTCTGGGAAGCCACCTCCAGCAGCAGCATCAAAAGCAGACTGATCCAAGAATTGGAACGCCCAAAAAAAGTTGTAAAAATATGCGTCCAAGTAATACGATAAAAAAAATACGTTCCAAAAACTATTACGTAAAAATACGTAATAGTCTAGAGGCGGGTCCTGTAGCTCAAGCTCTCGTGGTACCTGGTGGATGAGAACCATCACTGTTATTCCCACTAATAGAGAGTCCGAACCCCCCACCCCCCAACCCCCTCTTTCTAAGGCTAAACGCATCACCACCACAACCCCCACTATCATCAACGCCACTACCACTAGTCTAATGCCAAGATCACTATCAGAATCACCCCCTAACCCCCTTTCACTACCCCCCCCCACCATCACCCTAACCCTTCTTCCATCCCTAACCCCTCTTCAATCCCCAACCATCACCCCCAAACCTCCACCTGAGCTTCCCCATCTACTGACAACTCTGCCACTTAACACCAAAAGAAGAAAATTTAGCTTGGCGAACACTGCCACACATCAAGGCCCACTCCCCCCCCCCCTCCCTCCTCCCTTAGCCAAAAAGAGCCACCATTACCAAGACGGCCTTCATTTAAACCTCTCAAGAAGTTATTAATTCTTTTCTCGGAACTTGCAAATACATCTCGATTTATATATTTCCTCGACAAGGGTTGAAAATTTCGACGTGGTGACTTCGGAGTTGGGCGTGGTTAGTAGGGAGAGAGTGGAGGGCCAGTCGGGAATGACAGTGTTTGTATGCGTGCGTGTGTGAGCGTGTGCGTATGTGTGTGTGTGTGTGTGTGTGTGTGTGTGTGTGTGTGTGTGTGTGTGTGAAGTATTACATACAAAATATTAAATCAGTGTTTTAATGACGGGCCTTTTTTACTTTTCCCATTATTTGCTTGTATTCACGAGAGGTGGCCATTAACGCCCGGCGGGATGAGGGGGGAGGGAAGAGGGGAAGGGGAAGAGTGGTGGGAAAGGGGAAGAGCGGTGGGAAGGGGGACATGAGCTGGGAGGAGGTGGGGAGAGTAGGATTCGAACTTGGTTGTTGAATTCAGAGTGCGAACTGGGATGGGTCGTCACTGCTCCAGCCGTTCACTGATGGAAACTCCAGTGAAAAAATGACTATAAATAAAATGGCTGAATAGAGCAATGAAGTGAAGTGTTTTTTCCGTGGATAGCGATCAAGCAAGCTAACAGAAATGGAAGGAAATAGAAAGGAAAGAAGGAAGAAATGAGAGAGAGCGGAGGACAGAAAGCCTAGTAGAGCCCCGCTGGGGGATGCTCTATGGCTCTAAGTGTCCAGAGTTGTTAGGTGGGAACTGGTGGAAGCCGCGTAATGGGTGATAATCAGTGGCTGAAACACTGCATGTTTAGGTCTGGAGGAATTGGGTGATTCAGGAAGACTGAAGGCATAAGTGGACTTTATATTGCCTCCAATGGGGGAGATTAGGTTTCAAGCTGACAGGAATGGATTAAATGATCAGGGATCTGAATTGAATGTTGATTTAAAACGCGTGTAAATTTGACACATTTTGAAATGAAAATTTGATATAGGATATGAATATCACACACAAATTGGATTCAGAACTTAAATACGTGGATAAATAGGATAAAAAAGCAAATTACTCCAGATAATTTGGTGTAGGATTTTTCACAGGTAAATTGGCTAAATGGTTTGAATCGAGATTACAAATTAGATGCATGGTCTAAAATCTTAATTCCCGTCACCTTCTCGTTTTCTTTATCTATTTTTCGCTTTATCCCCAACTACCGTGACAATTTCATATTATCCTCTTCCTCATTCCATATCCCAATTGTACCACCCCTTCTTCCCTTCCTTGTTCCTCCCATTATCTCCTACCTCCTCCCCACTTCCATCTTCCATTACTCTTTTTCTTTTCTATACATCTGTAATCGGTTCGTCAAAGCTGCGGCCAACCACAACCCGTCCTCATCAACAAGGGCTAAATGCTCGTTAGTTTACCGCCAAACTCCCTTATTATGAATAAAAAACACATGACACACAACTGATAACGTTCGAACTTTTCTCGAACAGTGTTTCGATGATGATTTCTGTTTGTATCGCAACTCTGTAAATGCTTCACCCACGTCAACTCGTCCTCCTCAACAAAGGCTAAATGCTCGTTATTCCACGAGCCAGACTCACTGTTTATGAGTGAAACAAAACATTTTACACACGACTTACAACTGACGTTTGTACATTTCTCGAGCAGTGCTTCTTTCACTTCCTCTGATCGCAGCACACCTTTTTAAATGCTTCACCCACATACTGCAAGTACCAGTAGTTGTGAACAGAACCTAACCTACGCCTAAATATGCACAATATGCAAATATATAATAATGCAACCTGTCTTCAGGTCAGGCTCGTTAAAGCTGCGGACGACCCTTACGACACACTCAGCATTTTTAACGAATTGTGTATTAAAAATAATTTGGTTTAATTTAAATATTAATATTTATATAATAAAGTTCTATGTATTATTAGGATTAGGTTAGATGTTTAGGTTCCGTTGGTGATATTTTGCATTTGAAGTACGTGGGAAAAGTATTTTAACCCGTACTCAACTCAAGTGCATTCCATCCACCGGTCGACCCCACAGACGCATTCATAAATTTTTACATGCTGATCATTCAAAACAGGAATTTTCTCAAATATAAATTAATATTATAACATATTAGCATATTGTGCATATATAGGCATAGGTTAGGTTAGTTTGGGTGTTTAAGTTCTGTTGGCGATTATTTGTATTTGTAGTACGTGGGTGAAGCATTTACAGCGTTGTGGTTCGAACAAAATTCGTCAGTGAAGCACTTGTTCCGGAAGAGTTCGGACGCCAAGAGTTGAGTCGTGTATAAACCGTTTTTCATTCATAAACAGGGGGGTTGGCGGGTGCATGGAATCACTTTTGGGTCTTTGTTTGGAGGACAGACTGAGCATTTACACCGTTTCGATTCGAACAGAGGTCGTCATTCGAAAAAATGTTCGAACATCAGTAGTGAGTCATATGTAAATCTTTTTTCATTCATTTCATTTCTTCATTCCACAACCCCTATCCACACTCACCCTTCCCCCTTTCCCCCTATCCACTCCCCACTTCCCCCTACCCACTCCCTCCTTTCCCCCTACCCACTCCCTCCTTTCCCCCTACCCACTCCCTCCTTTCCCCCTATCCACTGCTACAATCCCATTGCCCTTTTCCCCAATACCCCTCCCACTCTAGTAATGCCAGCACTCCGGCTCGAAACCTAATATGCAGTAAATAATGAGTGACCGTTCACGCTAAAACTTAAAAATATCGATAAATTCATAATGACGATGACAATAATAATGTATAATTATACATGCAATAATAATAATGATGTGTCGCTCCTGTATTTCTCGGCTCCAGGATATATTTTTTTGCTAAAACGTCAGGATATTTTTCTCTTAACAGGCGGTGATATTGCAATCCCTTAACAGGTGGTGATATTGCAATCCCTTAACAGGTGGTGATATTGCAATCCCTTAACAGGTGGTGATATTGCAATCCCTTAACAGGTGGTGATATTGCAATCCCTTGATGGTGGTTGTTACCAATAGTTGTTGTCCTGCGCCCTCTCCTTCCCCTCCACCTTCTACACTCCTCTCCATCCCTCGTCATCCACCCCACCCTCTCTACACTTCTCCACCCTCTTCCCTCCCACCCTTTACACACACACACTGACCTCCACCCTGCCCTTCTCTACACTCTCACCTCCACTCTCTCCCCCTCCCACCTTGTCTGCACACACTCCCTCACCCTCCCCTCACCCTCCTCCTCCCCCCATCGTGGCTGATGTAGGAGTGCGGTGGTGCCACATGTTCCATCGCCAGCGACGGTGCCATGTTTCTAGGGCCTTAAGGCAGACAGGTGATCATTATCCTTACTTTTGTACCTGCTGTAATATACACATCTTGATGATGCCATTATGGCTGGCCAGGCGTGGGCCTGTGTGTGTGTGTGTGTGTGTGTGTGTGTGTGTGTGTGTGTGTGTGTGTGTGTGTGTGTGTGTGTGTGTGTACTCACCTAGTTGTGTCTGCAGGATCGAGCATTGACTCCTGGATCCCGCCTTTCGAGCATCGATTGTTTACAGCAATGACTCCTGTCCCATTTCCCTATCATACCTGGTTTTAAAATTATGAATAGTATTTGCTTCCACAACCTGTTCCTGAAGTGCATTCCATTTTCCCACTACTCTCACGCTAAAAGAAAACTTCCTAACATCTCTGTGACTCATCTGAGTTTCAAGCTTCCATCCATGTCCCCTCGTTCTGTTACTATTCCGTGTGAACATTTCGTCTATGTCCACTCTGTCAATCCCTCTGAGTATCTTATACGTTCCTATCATGTCCCCCCTCTCCCTTCTTCTTTCTAGTGTCGTAAGGCACAGTTCCCTCAGGCGCTCCTCATACCCCATCCCTCGTAGCTCTGGGACGAGTCTCGTTGCAAACCTCTGAACCCCTCCAGTTTCATTATATGCTTCTTCAGATGGGGACTCCATGATGAGGCGGCATACTCTAAGACTGGCCTTACGTAGGCAGTGTAAAGCGCCCTAAATGCCTCCTTACTTAGGTTTCTGTTACTTAGGTGTGTGTGTGTGTGTGTTTGTGTGTGTGTGTGTGTGTGTGTGTGTGTGTGTGTGTGTGTGTGTGTGTGTGTGTGTGTGTGTGTGTGTGTGTGTGTGTGTGTGTGTGTTTAGGATCATCCGTTTGGGATCACTTGTTTGGGACCGCCAGTTTGTGGTCGCCTGTTTGTGATTACCTATTTAGAATTGCCTATTTTGTAGAGTGGGGCTGTTTGTATGTGCTCGCGTTGCTTGTGTATGGTGTATGATGCATTTGTTTCACAGCTGGGAGAGGTTAGGTTAGGCTAGGCTAGGCTAGGCTAGGCTAGGCTAGGCTAGGCTAGGCTAGGCTAGGCTAGGTTAGGTTAGGTTAGGTTAGGTTCTGGTCGACACACCTTCGACAGTGTATAACAGCGTCAACAAACGTGAAAATGTGTCTTGTCTTCACTGTGCGTTCTTTTACACAAGTTATATTAATTCGTGTTGTCGGGGGACAGGAAGTCTGTACCTAGGGTTATATAGGTCCTCCCTATGTCAGCTACTGACCATTCCCAGGATGCCACACACAACAGTTGCCTGACTCTCGGGTGTCTTATTTTACTGCTGGGTGAACAAAGGCATCTGGAAAGAAACGTGTCCAACTATTTACATCCCGCACAGGAAACTATCCCCGGATCGTGGAGTGTAACTCGAAGACGAAGACTACTGTGCTTCTGATTCTTATTTACTGGCAGAGAGCGTTCTCTAGCTATTGTTCATGGTAAATTTTAGCTGCAAATTGTAGTTGCCACTACACCAAATCTGGTGGTGTAGTGGTAAAACACACACACACACAGTGGGAACCGGTGGCCAACCAGACACCACTCTGGACACGTGATCCTGTGGTCCTGGGTTCGATCCCGGGCGCCGGCGAGAAACGATGGGCAGAGTTCTTTCACCCTATGCCCCCTGTTACCTAACAGTAAATAAGTACCTGGGAGTTAGTCAGCTGTCAAGGGCTGCTTCCTGGTATGTGTGTGGGTGTGGTGTGGGGAAAAAAGTAGTAGTAGTAGTAGTAAAAATAGTTGATTGACAATTGAGAGATGGGCCGAAAGAGCAGAGCTCAACCCCCGCAAACACAACTAGGTGAACACACACACACACACACACACACACACACACACACACACACACACACACACACACACACACACACACACACACATACACACACACACACACACACACACACACACACACACACACACAGCTCCTGTGCGTGCGACTTTATAGACAATTCCTCCCCTCAACAAAAAATAATCTTCCAATTCCTCTTAAATCCCCATTCCCACCGCCATTAGGGTTAAATAACAGTTTGTGAGGCAGCTGAACCAGTTTTAGGAGCTCTCTCAAACGCCTTTGTGAAACGCCCTTAATGTGTCTCCCGGAATAGGCGTAAGATGCGCTTGAGTTACGCCTTTCTAATTCCGGGTAAGTCGTCCTTAGGGTATGGTGTCTGCCCTCTCAGTGATGGTGTTGGTCTCTATCCTCTCTCTCAGTGGTGGTGTTGGTCTCTATCCTCTCTCTCAGTGATGGTGTTGGTCTCTATCCTCTCTCTCAGTGATGGTGTTGGGTATATGTGTTCCAGGGAACTTTAAATGATATGTATTAAGGGGGGAGGGCTGGAGGAGGGAAGGAAAGGTGGCTGGGGGATAAGGAAGGAAGGGGGTTATATGGAAGGAAGAGCGGATGTGGGATAGAGATAGAAGGGGGGTTTGAGAGGAAGGGAAGAAAAGGGGGCTGGGGGAAACGGAGGATCAGGGGGCTGGGGGAAACGGAGGATCAGGGGGCTGGGAAAGTGAAAGTGGACACTAATTGAATGATAGTGGGAAGGAGGAGGAGAATTAGGAGGAACTGCAATGATGTTGAGGAGGAAAACCGGTTGGGCACCATTCCTTCCCCCTATCCCATCCTAAATCCATATCCAGACCCCTTCCAAGTGCTCTAATAGTCGTAATGGCCTGGGGCTTTTCCCTGATAGTTTGCTTCCCTTCCCATTTAGAAGAACCAAGACTTAAAGACCTGAAAACGAAGAACGTTAGCAATAACGGGTGTTTGTGGGGGTCGATACAGTAGTGGAACCTGGCAGGGTGCTGTAGTCGGTGGCTACAGGTACAGAGGCTGAGCCGCTATCATAATATTTAGCGAGTGGGAAGGGGGGCCGTGTGGGGAAGGGGGAGTGAAGGGATAGTTGATTGAGTGGTGAGAAAGGGAGGGGAAGGCGAGTGGGACAGGAGGGAGAGGACACACAGAGATCACACTAACGTGATGCATTTGTTCAGGAGGGAGAGGGTTAGTTGAATGTAACTAGGAGGATGTTAGACAAGTAAAGTGTCTGGTAGGTCTTTCCCTTACCTATCCCCTTCTCTTCCAAATTTATCCCTCTTTTTCATCCCTTTTCCCTCTCACCTTTTTTCGGTGTGCCAACGACCCAACCTCCTATCCCACTTCGTGACAAACTCATTCTAAAGGACGGGTAGAGGGAGGTGGCTGTGGGGGGGGGGGGGGTGAGTCCCACGAACCTTTTCATCTTGCATTTAATCTTACTAACATTCTCCCCCCCCTCTCTCTCTCTCTCTCTCTCTCTCTCTCTCTCTCTCTCTCTCTCTCTCTCTCTCTCTCTCTCTCTCTCTCTCTCTCTTTCTCTCTTTCTCTCTTTCTCTCACTCTCACTCTTTCTCTCTCTCTTTCTCTTCCCCCCCCCCCCTGCCTTCCTAGGGCGGAGCTTTTGTGCCAACATGGAAGGAGCACCTCAAGGATCAGTTGGATTGAAACTTATCTTCTTTTGGGTAAGGAAGGGCAGAGTTGGTTGAATGTTGGTTGAAGATTGACGGGGCAAGGGAAAGAGTGAGTACCATGAAACAAATGGGGAGGGGGCTAATTTGAAGGATGGCTGGAATAGTGGAAGCCTAGGAAGAGGCACTGAGAGATAGAGCAAGGTGGGAATAGGGTGGGAGAGGTTGGGGAAGGGAAGGACCTATGAAAAGGGATTACGAGGGAATATGTTGCATATGTCATGAGGTCAGGCAGGTGGACGGCCTATTAACGCGGGTGTTACTTACATATAGTTTGTCATAAACTTTTTTTTGGCCTTGTGTAGTTTTTTGATCAATTGTTGATGTCTGTGGCTAACTGAAGGAGGATCGTTGGCCAGTTGAAGAGTTCTTTGATCATTTGAAGGGGATCTTGGCCAATGAAAGGATCTTTGGTCAATTGAAGAGTTCTCTGACCATTTGAAGGGGATCTTGGCCAATTGAAGAAGATCTTTGGTCAATTGATGGGGGATCTTTGTCTAATTAAAGGGATTTGTTGGCCAATTAAAGGAGATCTTTGGCCACTTGCCAATTGGCCACTCTTTAGCCAATTGTTGGCCCTTTTTTGTAATAATTGGAGGTGTCACTGATTCATCACTGATGTTTTTGACTAATTGCACTTTCCTTTTGCACTAATTGCACACCAAATAAATTAATAAATAAAATAAATCAAATAAACTAATAAATTGCACTAATTGCACACCAAAATTTGAACAGAAAAAAGTAGTCTAATGGATCGAAATCTCTCAACCTTCGAGGATAGAAGGAACAGAGGGGATATGATCACAACACACATGATACTAAAGGGAATAGAGATGGTGGACAAGGATAGCCTCCTCAAACTGACAGAAAGTAGTACGAGAGGACACAGATAGAAGCTGAAAGCGCAAATGAACCGAAAGAATGTAGGGAAATACCTTTACGAGTGGTCAACAGGTGGAATGCACTGAAAGATGTAATTGTGAAAACCGCCTCCATCCACAACTTTAAGGCCAGATTCGACAAACATATGGACGTCAGAATAGTTAAGTTGTAACGTAACAGGTACTAAATAGCTGGTAGGCGAGGCATAAGGGACCAAACCTCATTTTTCCAAAGATACTCTTAGGTAAGTACTATTAGGTAATCACCACTACCGCCACCGCCACCACCACTACCACCACTACCACCACTACCACCACCACAAGCCCTCCCTTCCCTCCCTGCAATCCTAGATTACCTCAATATGAATCCATCATTAAAATCAATAATAAGTTTCAGGAATTTGAGCCTGTCTTTCGACTTTGAATCCCCCGGATTAAACCCCGTGGGGTGAAGAATATCAATCCATTAATCCTAGACCTAAGTCTAGAGAGACACGGATTTCATTACCACCGCTACTTAGGATTTTTCGTTTTTTTTCCTATATTTTTTTAGCGTTTTATGTATTAGTTCAGCACTTCGATTTTTCCACATGTGTTCGTTTGTTTTTTATGCATATTTATTGAGGTATTTATTATTTTATTCATGTATTTTCAGGTTAATTCCTTTTAATCTTTAAAAAAATTGTGTTTGCTTTTTAGCTTGAATTCTCTTTGGGTTTTTAAATTGTTAAATGCATTTTAGTGCAATTTTCTTTAAATTTCTTTCGCTTTTTTTTTCGAAGAGATAAACACAAAGAATGTAGGAGAGGAGATGAAATAAGAGAATGTTGTTGAGGGAAATACGACGATGGAAGAGGAAATAAGTAGTGAAGAGGAAAACGGAATGACAAGACGTATAGTGGAATGACTATACAGGCAGGAGGGAGAGAGGTTATCTTGAGATGATTTCGGGGCTTATCGTCCCCGCGGCCCGGTCCTCGACCAGGCCTCCTTTTTGTTACACATCCAAAGGAAGCAGCCCGTTGCAGCTGTCTAACTCCCAGGTACCTATTTATTGCTAGGTGAACAGGTGCATCAGGGTGAAAGAAACTGCCCATTTTGTTTTCCGCCTGCACCGGTAATCGATCCTGGAACTTCAGGAGTATAAATCCGAAGCGCTGTCCACTCAGCTGCCAGGGATGGGGGAGTTAGGGTTGAGGGGAGTGAGGGATGGAGGGAGTAAAGGATGGAGAGGGTGAGGGATTGGGATAGTGAGGGATGGGGGAGAGTGAAGGACGGAGCGGGGCGAGGTATGGAGGGGTCGAGTGGGGTAGCGTGAGAGTGTGAGTGTGTGGGAGTGAGTGAGAGTGTACAACCATTCCTCCTGGTTTGATAGTACTTTTTGTAACTATAGTCAATCACCTATATATATTGGATTGGAACCGCTAGTAAGTTACATTTTGTACTATGTTCTACAGAGTCCGGAAAAAAATTATGCTTAAAACTATTACTTGACCTAGAATAACACTTATATGTATTATATTAGGCCTAAAATAACGTGTATTACGCCTAGAATGGTTAGGTTAAATTTTTATTAGCGACAAAAAAATACAAAACCTTTTTCTAGTGTCTCCAAAATAGATGTGTACCAAACAGTACAGTCTGCTGGTCCGTCCCAACATATATGTACTCTCTACCACAACCTTACCACAAGTACTTTCATGTTGGGAGGCTGGGCTTGAGAATTACGGGTGAAAGGAAGAAATAGGATGAAGGAAAAGGAGGAAGAACCCCCTCCCTTATTACGTTAGGCATTCCCTCCCCTCTTGCCGACCCACAATGCCACTGTTATGGCTGCCGCACACGTAGCAAATTTGTTGTTATAAACCCATGCCGAGGCCTTTGTGGCGCCCGGGGCCCGAGAGTTCGACTCTGATATTCCCGAGGCGTTCGCGATAGAAATTTTTGCATATCCAGCTGAATCCGCGGGGAGGAGGAGACCTTGCTAGCTTGCTCACGGGAATTTTGACGCGATCTATTTAGGAGGGAATTTTGGAATACAGATATCTGATGTGCAGTCGCTTTTTTGTGTGTCTGAGTGTGGGTGTGGGTGGGTGTCTGTGAAGGTGGGTGTGTGGGTGTGTGTGGGTAGGTCTCCGTGTGTGTGTGTGTGTGTGGAGTGTCTGGATGTACTCACCTAGTTGTTCTTGCGGGGGTTGAGCTTTGGCTATTTGATCCATCCTCTCTCATCCACACAGACATGTGGATGTCTGTGTGGGCGTGATTGGGGTGTACCTGATCGGAAGAACTTACATTTCATCCCTAAGGCAATACGCCGATTTGTGTGTCTTTCACCCTCTCCCTCCACTCCACTTTCTCTCTCCCTCCACTCCACTTTCTCTCTCCCTCCACTCCACTTTCTCTCTCCCTCCACTCCACTTTCCCTCTCCCTCCACTCCACTTTCCCTCTCCCTCCACCACTTTCTCTCTCCCTCCACTCCACTTTCTCTCTCCCTCCACTCCACTTTCTCTCTCCCTCCACTCCACTTTCTCTCTCCCTCCACTCCACTTTCTCTCTCCCTCCACTCCACTTTCTCTCTCCCTCCACTCCACTTTCTCTCTCCCTCCACTCCACTTTCTCTCTCCCTCCACTCCACTTTCTCTCTCCCTCCACTCCACTTTCTCTCTCCCTCCACTCCACTTTCTCTCTCCCTCCACCCCACTTGCTCTCTCCCTCCACTCCACTTTCTCTCTCCCTCCACTCCACTTTCTCTCTCCCTCCACTCCACTTTCTCTCTCCCTCCACCCCACTTGCTCTCTCCCTCCACCCCACTTGCTCTCTCCCTCCACTCCACTTTCTCTCTCCCTCCACTCCACTTTCTCTCTCCCTCCACTCCACTTTCTCTCTCCCTCCACTCCACTTTCTCTCTCCCTCCACTCCACTTTCTCTCTCCCTCCACCCCACTTGCTCTCTCCCTTCACTCCACTTTCTCTCTCCCTCCACCCCACTTGCTCTCTCCCTCCACTCCACTTTCTCTCTCCCTCCACTCCACTTTCTCTCTCCCTCCACTCCACTTTCTCTCTCCCTCCACTCCACTTTCTCTCTCCCTCCACTCCACTTTCTCTCTCCCTCCACTCCACTTTCTCTCTCCCTCCACTCCACTTTCTCTCTCCCTCCACTCCACTTTCTCTCTCCCTCCACTCCACTTTCTCTCTCCCTCCACTCCACTTTCTCTCTCCCTCCACTCCACTTTCTCTCTCCTTCCACTCCACTTTCTCTCTCCCTCCACTCCACTTTCTCTCTCCTTCCACTCCACTTTCTCTCTCCCTCCACTCCACTTTCTCTCTCCTTCCTCTCCACTTTCTCCCTCCACTCCACTTTCTCTCTCCCTCCACTCCACTTTCTCTCTCCCTCCACCCCACTTGCTCTCTCTCCCAACCCACCGCCTCCAGTCCCTCCCAACACCACCTTCTGGAGCTGGTGAGTGTGTTTGAGGAACTCTCAAGTTTTTCTTTTGATTTCATAATTTCAATATAACTATAGATTATTTATTTATTACAATGAGACGAGTAATTTGTTTCAGATAATAACTAGGCCCAGGATACGTCAACCATTTACGTGTCCATTTACGAAACCTGTACATCTCTCTTTTCAATCATAGAGGCTTAATTTACATTTAATAGTAGTTTATGAGCTCCGAGGCTCTATAGCAATAATATTGGGGCGTGAAGTTTACAAATTCATAGAACTTTAATAGATACAGACTAAGCCGCCAAAATCCTGGTATGATGTACATGTTTCGTAAGTGCACACGAAAATGTTTTAATACAACACATTTGTTGTCCCTGGGTAATGCTATTTTCTCATTGCTTATGCCTGCAAAGTTTAGAAAATAGCTGAGAGTCCCATCAAATTTTGCTTTTGCTTAAGACAGCTTAGGGCAGACGTCTTCAAGGCAGCAGAAGACTTATGAAACATAGCGGTAGACACCGAGTCAACAACCTTCAAGACAGAATATCTTCGTCACCCTAAGACCTTTAAGACATCTTCCCCTAAGCTGTGCGAGGCGGACATCAAAACAAAATTTGAGAAGAATAGCAGCAGTTCTGTAAAGTTTGGAGGCGTGAGCAATAAAAAAATAATACTACTCATGGTCAAAAATGGTAGAAAGAAGTTCAAAATATCACTAATCACTATACTGTTGCGAATATTATATTTCAATATTAATAACGAGAAAGATAGCCACATGGGAAAATCATTTTGATAATGATAAAAGGAGTGCTTTGGAAAATATACAATTTTTCCAACGAAAATTTAATATATAGATGATTTTGCTTTACAAAAATTAATTTGAATGACACTTGCTGTCATGGCAACGTTAATAACGCATCCTTGCATGGCAGTATTTATAATATAATATGACAACATTTGAGGAGAAAGTATATGTAACTACCAAAGAGATCTGAAAGAATTTTAAGTCAACGTTAGAAAAATTTATGAAAAAATAGATAATTATGTATCCATCTTACCCCCGTGTCCCCTTACCCACGTGTCCCCCTTACCCACGTGTCCCCCTTACCCCATGTCCCTCTTACCCACGTGTCCCCTTACCCCGTGTCGACCCATTCCCACGAGAAACCTGCATCACAAATCACACGGAGTTTATTTCAGATCAAACTTCAGCTGCGCTTAAGCCGAAGCGGAATATCTTCGTCGCGTCCAGTGTAAATGGCAGAGAAGAGGACATGGCATGTCCTTCCCTACGGGGTTCGATCCCATGTTTTTAGGGTTTATTGAGCGCGCTTTTTGCCAGCATTCAGGATGAGGTTGTTGGAGGTCATGGGGGGGGGGGATAGGGTCTGGGAGGCGTCATGGTGGTAGTGTGGTTAATGGTTGGAGAGGCTGCAGGATGGGGACGAAGGGTTGTGGTTGTGGGGAGGGAAGGGGGGGGGTAAGTGATGGTGGTGGTTGTGTGGATAGAAATTGCGGGGGTTGTAATGGTGGTGAGTGTGTGGGGGTTATGGGTTGATAGATTTGATTGTATGGGTTTTAGTAGTGAGTGTTTTAATGTGGTGCTGGTTGTTGATGGTGCTTGTGGTTGTAGCTGGAGTTGAGAGTTTTGAGTTTTCTCCTCAACCTTTCGCCATCCCTTCTTTCAAAATCTCTCTCTCTCTCTCTCTCTCTCTCTCTCTCTCTCTCTCTCTCTCTCTCTCTCTCTCTCTCTCTCTCTCTCTCTCTCTCT
Organism: Procambarus clarkii; assembly: GCF_040958095.1. Classification (NCBI taxonomy): domain Eukaryota; kingdom Metazoa; phylum Arthropoda; class Malacostraca; order Decapoda; family Cambaridae; genus Procambarus; species Procambarus clarkii. The sequence goes on along the minus strand of NC_091207.1, from coordinate 16,360,703 downwards.
CTCTCTCTCTCTCTCTCTCTCTCTCTCTCCATTCCCCGTTTTCCTCTTCTCACCCTCCCCTCAGTCCCATTTCCTCCCCGCCCGAGGCCTTTTTTCTCGTAGCCAAATCTCATTTTTCCCCACCAAATCCACTTAGTATATCCGGCCAGCTCTTTAATTCTACACACGAAAACTTTTCTTTTGATACATGTTCCTAGTATACTCACGGGTATACACTGCTGTCTCTGTTTATAAGCTGTGACGATGGCATTTTTGTCTCGTTATACTCATGAAATTCATGACATTTTGTTATACTTTTGTCAAAATGATGTACTGGGCGGGCTTAAAATCTTTGCGTGAAAAAAACAAATACAATTACTGTATTTGTTGTATTTATGATCGAAGAAAAATATTTGGCTAGTGGGTGGATTGATTCCTGTGAGTCGGAAAGGGGTAGAGGGGACGGTGGAGAGAAAGGATAAGATGGCGAGAAAGGAGGAATGAGGGTGGGGGAGAGAAAGAAAAAAGAGAAAGGTTAAGTTATGAAGACATTAGAGAGCAAGTTTGAGTTTCGATAAGCTTGGTCTCTAACATTAAACATTGCAGGAGAGGACAGAAAGAGAGAGAAACTTTCTCAGTGGGAAGAAACTTTCTCTTCATGAGGCAACGGGTCTTGTTTTTCTTGTTCTATGCTGATTTTAATCATAAAATTCAACAAACAGCAGAAATAACAACAAATCAGCATCAGCAATTATAAAAGCAACAGCAGCATCAATGACAGCAACAGCAGCATCAATGACAGCAACAGCAGCATCAATGACAGCAACAGCAGCATCAATGACAGCAACAGCAGCATCAATGACAGCAACAGCAGCATCAATGACAGCAATAGCAGCATCAATGACAGCAACAGCAGCATCAATGACAGCAACATCAGCATCAATGACAGCAACAGCAGCATCAATGACAGCAACAGCAGCATCAATGACAGCAACAGCAGCATCAATGACAGCAACAGCAGCATCAATGACAGCAACAGCAACATCAATGACAGCAACAGCAGCATCAATGACAGCAACAGCAGCATCAATGACAGCAACAGCAGCATCAATGACAGCAACAGCAGCATCAATGACAGCAACAGCAGCATCAATGACAGCAACAGCAGCATCAATGACAGCAACAGCAGCATCAATGACAGCAACAGCAGCATCAATGACAGCAACAGCAACGCTGGGAAATTATAGTATTGAAAGTATTGCTTATACCAATAACAACAATAATTGGCTAGTAAATTGGGCGTGACTTTAAACCAATTACGAGAACAAATAATACCATGAAACGTGTTGTTATTCAACAAAGTGTTCGGGAATTGTGACCTGCTTGTTCTGCAGAAAACAAGAGTTGAGATTATTCGTAAAAAATTAACATTGCCGTCGGGTAATTTGTTGACGATCGTACTAACATATAATTAGTTAACAACATTTATTTTATATTGTTTGTTGCTCATAGAAACAAGGAAAATGTATATATTTTACTGTATATGATGTTTGTGTCGCTTAGCAAAATTTTCAATATTCGTGGAAAGTTTATAAGGTAACAAAAATTTCATCAAATGTACTTAATACAATTTCCAAAATTGAGTAATTGGAGATTCGAACTCAGGTCCCAAAGTACAAGACCGTTCTACCACCCAGGTCATGGATGCTCACAGTAAGGCAATGTGTTTTTAACCTCTGATTTATGAGCGAGATAATCTTGCTTTAATATACATCCAACAGTTCCCAGGAATGTGGCCCAATATGGGTCCTTTTTTGCGAATTACAAAGATCAATACAAGCTTAATAAACTAACATGGTTACCTTTATCCCGGCTCCTATCCTGTCCTCTTATCCCGACTCCTATCCTGTCCTCTTATCCCGACTCCTATCCTGTCCTCTTATCCTGGCTCCTATCCTGTCTCTTATCCTGTCCTCTTATCCCGACTCCTATCCTGTCCTCTTATCCCGACTCCTATCCTGTCCTCTTATCCTGGCTCCTATCCTGTCCTCTTATCCTGGCTCCTATCCTGTCCTCTTATCCTGGCTCCTATCCTGTCCTCTTATCCTGGCTCCTATCCTGTCCTCTTATCCCGACTCCTATGCTATCCTCTTACCCCGGCTCCTATCCTATCCTCTTATCCCGAGTCCTATCCTGTCATCATATCTCTTCCGTATTATCGCACTGGCTTAATAAACTGCTTTATCCTCATAATTTTCTTCTCTTCAGTATAATCAAAGTATACTTATTTATTTCCATAATGACAATCAAATTGTTAATATACATTTTTTTTCAATTTATTGACTAATTTTGTCCATGAAAATATTGTAAAAAAAGGATTATGGAGCCTTATGGACCTTATGAATATATTTCTTGCTTCGCCTCTCAGAATATTATATTACGGAGCCGTTAACGCAAAATTTAGAAACCATTAGCATAATATTTATAAAAGACAACGGCAATCTCACGGTATTGTGAGTATATTTTGTATTGGGTCTAAGGACGAGTATGTATATAAAATAACTAAAGATTGATATTAGGTAACTCTTGAGATTCTTCCTTATTGACAGCGTCCGTAGTCTGGGGGCCAGATTCACGAAAGCACTTACGCATGTACTTACGAACGTGTACATCTTTCCTCAACCTTTGACGGCTTTGGTTACATTTATTAAACAGTTTGCAATCATGAAAACTTCCTAATCAACTGTTGTTATTGTTATAAACAGCCTCCTGGTGCTTAGGAACTTATTAACTGTTTAATAAATGTAAATAAAGCTGCCAAAGATTGAGAAAAGATGTACAGGTTCGTAAGTGCTTGTGTAACTGCTTACACAAGCACTGAAGTGGTACACGAACACAGGTGGAAACTGAGTACCCAAATGAGTCAGAGGGATGTTAGAATGAACTTTTTCAGTGTCAGAGTAGTTAACAGATGGAATGCATTAGGAAGTGATGTGATGGAGGCTGACTCCATACACAGTTTCAAAATGTAGATATGATAGAGCCCAGTAGGCTCAGGAATCTGTACACCGGTTGATTGACGGTTGAGAGACGGGACCAAAGAGCCAAAGCTCAACGCCCCGCAAGCACAATTAGGTGAGTACACACACACACAACTAGGTGAGTACACACACACACACAACTAGGTGAGTACACACACACACACACACACACACACACACACACACACACACACACACACACACACACACACACACACACACACACACACACACACACACACACAAACACACACACACACACACACACACACACACACACACACACACACACACACACACATACACACACACACACACACACACACACACACACACACACACACACACAAACACACACACACACACACACAATATAAATATGATACAGAACCATGATACACAACCCTCCAGCACCAAGCGTAATGCTGTTAAATCTGAACACTGGAATAGAAAATTTATTAAAAGCCAACAAAGCATTGTTCATAAGTGCCCCCTGGCGAGGTGAGAGAGAGAGAGGTGGAGGGGAGGAAGAGAGCAAGAGTAGGAGAGGAAAAGAGAGGAAAAGGAAAAGTGAAGAGGGAAAAGAGAGAGGAAGAGGGGGAAGAATATAAGAGAATATTCCCCCGTATTGCAAGTAACACTGCAGTTGGAATTGCCTTGTCTACCCTTACCCATTTTCTCTCTTCCTCTTCACTCCTCTCTTGCAACATTCTCTCCACTCTCTTCTCTCCCCATCCTCCCCCTCACACCAACCAGAGTGAGGTGACATAGGACTCCAAAACACCACTGTCGTCAGATGCGTCGCCTTGCCTTCATTTGCTAAGTCAACACGAGGCTGCGCTTTTGAAATAATTATATGCATGGTTTTCAGGGTAGAGCCAGGGTCTTGTTTAAGGACCGGGTGGGTGTATCTAGTAAAGTGAAAAGGGCTGAGGGTGATGCAAAGGGGCGGGGAAAGGTCACTTTGTGTGTCGTTACAGAGCTGGAACGATTTTGTTGATAATGATAGAAAAGGGGGAAAGAGGAAGGACATATAGGTGGTTCTTAGGATCATTTGTTGCCCCTATTAGTGTAGGTATGACTGTATCGCTGCCTTCATGAGGTTCCATGTTTTCCAAGTTTATTTTGTCACCGTTGAAATTACCCATGATTATGAGTCCAGCTGCCTGAGTGTACTTATCACACTATGGGAAATAGATCTCGCTCTTTGATACCTTATCATCTACCTATTGACTTTTACCTCGAGCTTATTAAGTATCTTGGCGTGAACTTTCACAATCTCATTCTTAAACTGTAGTGTACAAGAGTAGTTGGTCCATAACTGACATATCTATATTTTTATGTTGGGATTTAGGCTAGGAACTGGAGCCGGATACATTATTCAGAGTTTGATTTTCCCCTAGAACGCAATCCACCAGTCGTTTTACATCCAGGTCGCAAATTACTTCTTCTTACTCATTAGCAGAATTAAGAAACGGTTCCTAGTTATCCGACTATGCCCAGTGTTCGAACCCGGGTCATTCTCTCTTGCAAGAAGACCGGTTTCGGTGCTAACCGCTACACCACAGGGTGCTTTTAACCAGTTTGGAATTTAAGAATGGAGTCCGCTTCCATTACCCTACTCGGTTTCACTTGAGCACTTCTGTTACGACCTCACTGAGCCAGTAACTGGGTTCTTTACTTATCAAACTGTATATGGAGGCCTTAGTGCCTCTTACTCGATCCCACCCAGAGTCATAGATAAGTTATTAAGAACTGGCAGTAATAATCACTCTGAGGGAAAAGAGGGGTAAACAACAGAGGTTCTTTCTGATATTCTCTTAGTTATTTTATGGAGGAGTTTTAACGTGTATCCCTCATGCTGGACCCTCCTATGTATCTCCTACCCTATTTCCCTACTACGTGTATCCCAGTCCTGGTCCTTGCCATGTGTGTATGTATACTGACGAGTGTAAGCATTAAGGTGTATGTAAGTGTATACATGTATGTGCGTGTGGAGATATATTGTTTTCATGTAAACAGTGATTGAATTACCAAGTGAGTGTAAACTCCTACCTCCCTAATGATTCAACAGAAATGTAATTACAGTATGTTAATATATTTAATTAGCATCGTCAAACATACCTAATACACCGTAATTCTGCTGCTTCCATTATATATCTGTTGTTATTTTGATAATCATTATTATATCTACTGATAAAACATGATAGAGTATGATAATATGTTTTATTTAATTAGTATCTACTTGTAGAACAGAATAGAGTTTAATAATAAAGTATGTTGCATTTAATTAGTATCTACTTGACGAAGAACAAAGGTTTATGGGTTCAAAATTTCCTATATGTAGGTTTCTTACACAAATTTTTCAGTATAACAGATTGAAGAAATTAAACAAATGAATTTAGATGTTGTAAATATCCTGAAAATATTTAAATACTTACCCAAAGGAAATATATATTAATTAATTAGTGTTATTTTTGTTGTAAAATTACGTCTTGTGGTCAAATGAGTCGTGGGAATTAGTACAAAATATATTATTAATGCTATAAATGTATATATGATTATGGAGAAAAACTTTAGGGGGATTAAGCGGATTGGTCTGGTGATTATTTTGACATGGTTGTGGGTCTGGTGACGACGTGGGTTGTGGGTATTATGATTGTGGGTTGTGGGATCTGTGATTGTTTGGTATGGACAGCTGGAGCTTAATAAGTGTTCGGTAGTGGTGTATGAATGCTGAAGCTTCTCCACACTTTTTACTATTAAACTTTTTCTTTTGATAAGTGAAGTGTGGTTCAGATATATCATGAGTTGTTACTGTTCCTTGTACAACCACTCGAACTGGTGGGCAGAGCAATGCTCTCGCTTCTTCCTGGGTCGGCGTTCGATCCCCTATAGATCTAGTGGCTGGGGAATGTTGGGGAGGGATTGTATGTGATGTGGGAGGGATTGTAGCGTGTCGATGATTGTTTGTGTACACTCCACCGGGCGCTGAGTTTGGGTGTTGATAATGTCACTCCTCCTCTTCCTCTCTCTCTCTCTCGCCTCTTCCGTCACTCTCTCTCCTCCTCCCTCTCTCTCCTCCTCCCCCTCTCTCTCTTTCCCTCTCCTCTCCCCCCCCTCTCTCTCTTCTCCTTCTCCCTCTCTCTTCTCCTCCTCCCTCTCTCTCTTCTCCTCCTCCCTCTCTCCTCCTCCTCCTCCTCCTTCTCCTCCCTCTCTCCTCCTCCTCCTCCCTCTCTCCTCCCCCTCCCTTCCTCTCAAGGAACTGTTAATTAATCCAATGCAAAGCCCATAGGCTCCCTGCATGTATATATATATTATAAATGTATACATGTTTGTGAGTGTGTGTGTGTGTATATATATATATATATATATATATATATATATATATATATATATAATAAAGGCAGATATTCGCCTTTTTTGATACAAATTATCTAGTCCAGTTTCATAGATATCATAAAAAACCAATCTTATTTTGTCTCATGTTATGCAGAATGGTGCAATACTGGTGTATTTATACGTATATTCCATAGTAATTAGGCTTCTCCCAACGTGGGACGCGGTTCTCGGGGTCAAGACCTGATAGCCGGTGTCTCACCCCCTCACCCCTTCCCTCACCCCTTCCCTCACCCCTTCCCTCACCCCTCACCCCCTCTCTCACCCCCTCCCTCACCCCCGGAATCTGTAATTACTACAACATTAAACGCCTGTTCATGCCCCCGTGCGCGAATGTCCAGCGGGGCGTGGTGGTCTGTGGAGGTGGGGGATGGGGGCGAGACGGACGCAGGTGGGGGGAGAGGGGGGAGACGCACGCAGGTGGGGGGAGATGCAGGCATGTGGGGGGAGAGAGAAAGGGGGGAAGACGTAAGTAGCGGGGAAGGATTGAGAAAGTACAGAAGCAAATATAGTTCAGTAGACACGACTGACTGTTCGCTGTGGCCCGAAGTATGTTAACATTTCCTATACGGTTTATAAGCCAAACAAATAATTATAAAGAATTAAGGCGCAAGATAACGGAGGAGGAACGGAATCAAAGATGGGAAGAGAATGATCAAATAAGCTAAGATAAATTTGAAGGTGATAGGGGATGGTATATAAGGGAAGGGGGATGGGATGGTGGAGTGAGAGAAGAATGGTGGAGGTGAAGATAGAGGGAGAGTAGAAGGATGGAGTGATGGAGGGTGGGAATAGAGGTAAAGTGGGAGCCGGAGAGATGTTTGGCCGCTATTGAAGCTAGGTATTGGACTGGTGTGTGTGAGTGTGTGTACTCACGAAGTTGTGCTTCCGAGGGTTGAGCTCTGGCTCTTTGGGCCTGCCTCTCAACTGTCAATGAATCAACTGATTTTGTTTTACCACAGATTCACCCAGCCTCAGGAAGCAGCCCGTAGTAGCTATCTAACTCCCAGGGACCTATTTACTTCTAGGCAACAGGGGCAGCAGGATGAAAAAACTGCCTATTTTGTTTCTACCATCAACGGGGATCGAACAATAGCACCCTAGCATTACGAGTGCAGAGCACTGTCCACTCAGCCATCAGGTCCTCAGTGTGTGTGTGTACGTGTGAAAGCTTGTGCAATGCCTGCGTGTGTGTGTGTGTGTGTGTGTGTGTGTGTGTGTGTGTGAGAGATGTGAGAGAGAGGCGGAGGACAGCCTGGTTAGAGGAGGCGTGTGAAGCAAACATTGAAGACTGTCGTAGCGTGGCATCTCCTTAACCGCTTAACTTGTCGCAGGATTACCCGGTAGCTTAGTCCTAAGGGCAGGGATTTACTCGTCTTGTAGCTGGATTTCCTTGAAATCTCCGTGGCTAGCAACTGCCTTCCTCTGACACGCCGGTGATTGTTTCGCAAAGAGCACAACAGATTTTCTTTGCTACTGACAGTTGATATAATAGACGTTTCAAGAGTGGAAAATTCCTTGTCTCAATGTAAGATTTATTGGGTAATCGGATGTGTATATATATATATATACATCTAAAAATATATAAATATATATATATATATATATATATATATATATATATATATATATATATATATATATATATATATATATATTAATTAATTTTAGCAGTTTTGACCATAATAAATCGCCTCAAATGACATTCTTTACTTAAGATTTTCAGTAGAGTAAATAAAACTTGCAGGCCAGTGAAGATATCTTAACGATTGTACAGCACACTTAAGCAAGTGATTGTCCTCTTTCTTACACACTTACATTCCTTATACTTCTACCGGAAATTATTAATGTTCTTTCTGATTTTCTTTCTGAAGTGAGCACAGGAGCAGACGACGTGTGACTGTTAACAGACCGAGACCTTCCCCTTCCCATAGCTCATGGTAAACCTTGCCCAATGCCTTTCCCATGGAACATTAACCACCATTCGGTTAAAGTACCTATTTACCTCAGAATGAACAGAGGCGAGCAGTTAAAGGTTGGCCTCGAACTTTAACCAAATCGCTCCGTATATTGACTGCTGGTCTCAGTTCACACTTATGTATGAATAAGTAAAGTGCAGTAGACTATGAAAGAGAGACGAGAGGAGGGAGCCAGGGAATTGCCAGGCGGAAAGCGCCAAGCCATTACGACTATATAGCACTTGAAAGGGGTCAGGATAAGGATTTGGGATGGGACGGGGGGGGAAGGAATGGTGTCCACAACCACTAGGACGGTCGGGAATTGAACGCCGACTTGCATGAAGCGAGACCGTCGCTCTACTGTCCAGCCCAAGTGGTTGGGTGCAAGAGAGACGTACACACATGTCGTGTAGATTGGGCTCCTCCAGTTATAACTTCGACAAGATCTTTTCTTGTTTCTGTCGCTAGTATCTCAAGGCGCCTTTGATAAAGTTGGACATTAGCTTCTTCTTCTTCTTGGCCAACTCGTCTCTATATAAGTTCCTCTCGTCTTCTGAGTTTCCATTGCCGGGAGGTGATAAATCAATCAGCAGTTTCCCAATTTCATCTCTTGTATCCAGGTTAAGTGTTTAAATTTAATATAAATAAGAGTTGAGTTGAACAACTCTTACAACTGTTTACACACTAGTTTTCGTATTCTCTAAGAATGTTGTTAAGGTTTTTCATCTTTTATTTTCTCTGTATATAATATTTGCTTTTTACTTTGTAAAAACTGTTTTTATTTAGGTTTTGTTGCTTTAGTCTAGTATTTCAATTGGGTGTTGATTTATATAAACTTTTGAATTTCTTATTGATGATTGTTAGCTAATTGCCGAGTAATTATGTTTTCTTATTTTAGCACTGTTGATGGATTGTGTGCTTAGAGAAGTTTGATTTGAATAAATTGTTTATCTTTCTTTTCTGTGAATATGATTTTTTTATGGTTTTAATCTGGTCCATTATCACCCCTCCCCCTCTCTCTCTCTCTCTCTCTCTCTCTCTCTCTCTCTCTCTCTCTCTCTCTCTCTCTCTCTCTCTCTCTCTCTCTCTCTCTCTCTCTCTCTCTCTCTCCTGCCCCTATTAGAGCTGTCTTCTCATCTCATCTCTGGAGATATGTTCCAATATATATAATATATCTCTTTATATCAAAGCCCAGTACCACAGCCTTGCCATAGCTCCTCCACATCTTCCATCCACCAGCATCTCTAGAGGTAAACCATGACTATCAATCATCACCCCCCCCCTCCCCCCTCTTCCTCCACACAATATGTGCTAAATTCTTGCTGGAGTTTACACCCTGTATAGTCTCCTGGTGGTGGTGGGGTTGCCATCCATGGCGACAGGCGCCCCCTGGCTAGCGAGGCTCTGTGCGATTATCATGGTCGTTGCCATCTTGTCATCGTGGTGGTCGTCGCTCGTGCAATTATCATAATTGTTTGGGGCGAGCCTGGAACAGGAGTATTACCCCCGCAGGCTGGTGTTATTATTGGTGGAGTTTATGTGGCGCTTAAAACTTATTTTGCTGCTCTGGGTGGTAACTGCGCCTCCGGAAGGGTAGGAGAGAGAGATGGGAGGGGGTGAGGGGGTGGAAGAGATAATTGAAGTACCGTATTCTCACTACAGGGGGAAGGAAGAGGGGACTGAATCACCTTGTTCTTGATGATGTTGACCAGACCACACACTAGAAGTTGAAGGGACGACGACGTTTCGGTCCGTCCTGGACCATACTCAAGTCGATTTTGTGAAGAGGAGGAAGAGACAGGCAATAAATAGGCAAGAGAGAGCTGAGGAGCAAAGTAAGATGTAGGGGATAGTAGTAAAAATGAGAACTGCAGAGGGCCTATTGGCCCATACGAGGCAGCACCTTGTTCTTACTAGAGGTGGGGAAAGGGAGGGAAGAGGGAGAGGTTAAGAGGAAAGCAATGCAATTGAAATGTGTTATGTTCAGTGGTGGTGGTGGCCAGGTGGAGGTGCGGTGCGGTGATAGATAATGATGACTGCTCAGAAGAGAGATAATGATAATGATGCCACTGAAATATGATTGTCCGTGAGGCCTTGTGAGGCTCTGCCTAGAGCCTCACAATTAATGCAATGATGGCGTGGGAGGGGGCTCAGGTAAGCCATGATGGCATGGCGAAACCTGTACATCTTTCAACAATTATAGCCCGTTTGTTTAGATATTTTAAACAGTTTATGATCTCTAAAGCACTACGTGGCTGTTTATAACAATAATAATAATTGGGTTGTGAAGTTGCGTAACATGTAAACTAATAAATGTAAACAAACTGGCTATAATTATTGGACGATGTAAAGGTTTCGTAAGTGGTTGTGTAAATGATTGATGACTCCTGGTCAAGGTTATTATAATAAAGTAACACTCCAATACGACTATATAATACTGTGAAGATATAGGAAGACGAGAAAAAAAAAAGAACGGTGCCTAAGCAACTTGAACCATCCGAGATCGAACGCAGACCTGCAAGAAGTAGACTTGCTTCTCTGACGACTGAAGACTAGGCAATGCCAAGATAATAGGAAGAAACCTAGATTCAATTTCGATTACCCTCCCCTATTTTTAACATAAACCTATGGCTTTTCATTGCAAGTTACTTATTAAATACTCAAGATAATGAGCCCCCTATTTTAATCTATATGTACAACCATGCATTTAAGATTTTCACTTGAAATATGTTGTAGGTGGAAGCCAAACAACTAACTAACTAGAGTGTTCTGATAGACTATGCAATCAACAAATTAATCTGCCCCTGAGATTTCATAAATTCGCAGCTAAAATATTATGATTCTGAATACTTCAGACCTTTTGTAAAATTACGGGAAAGCAATGGAATTAGGTCGGTAATCAGGTGGATAATGATCCACTTAAGAGGCAAGTGGGCGTTGGGGTGGATGGAGTGGGGGTTTGTTCGGTGCAATTAATATATTGCCGCTGGGCTTTGGTAATGACTCTCGGTACGCCGGGCGAAGCTGCTACAGGTGGAGTGTGCATGTCTGTCTGTCTGTCTGTCTGTCTGTCTGTCTGTCTGTAAGAATCGAACTTTAGCTCTTTTGCAACCACTGATTAATACACTGACTCCTGACCTCTGTTCTGTCATATCTACCCTTAAAAATTATGAATAGAGTTCGTTTCTACAAGCTGCTCGTTTAATTTATTATATTTTCCTACTAGATTTATGCTTAAATAACTTTTTAAAATATCTTAACTCATCTTTTTCTAGAGATATGTTCTCTATCCTCCTGTTCAATTTGTATTCATTTTGAACATTTTCTATTTTTCCACTCAATCATTTAAGTATTTTGCACCTCACTATCATGTCTCCTCCATTATCCTCCTGGGATTCCTTATTTCATGTCTCTTCAGAACACCGGAGAGCGGTCCGACGACGATAGAGTTGGATTTGATCGTCGAGTATCGCACGGGGCGTTGTGATTACCTAATCGAAGCCGTGCACGGATTTAGGGGCCTTGCAGTAATTAAATTGCAAATGCTGGGCGTGTTGCAAATGTCGGCTTGTTTGGTTGGCGTGAACGACGGGGGGCCAGTAACGAGCGGGAGGGCGTCGGCTATTTCCAATTATCAACTGCCTCCCATTTACATTAATCAGAGAAGGTGGACGAGAGAAGGATGAGGGAGGTCCGTAGAAGGAAGGATGAAGGAGGTCCGTAGAAGGAAGGATGAAGGAGGTCCGTAGAAGGAAGGATGAAGGAGGTCCGTAGAAGGAAGGATGAGGGAGGTCCGTAGAAGGATGAAGGAGGTCCGTAGAAGGAAGGGAAGGAAGAAGAGAGAGGGAAGGAAGGAGGGAGGGAGGTGGGTGCCTCAGGTTGAAGGTTTGGGTACGGAAGGATAGAAGATAGAAGGAGGGAGGGGACAGAGAAATAGAAAAAAGGATAGACGGTGATGTATTTACTACTTGTGTCTACAGGATCGAGTTATTAGCTCTTGGACCCCGCCTTTCTAATCGACGGTTGTCTGACGTACTGACTTCGGACCTAATTTTTCTCTCCTACATAATATAGGAATATTTGCATCTGCTACATATATTTCCCTCTAACACACACATCCCCAGGATGCAACCCGCAGCAGCTAACTCCCAGGTACCTATTTCTAGGTGAACAGAGCCATCAGATGAAAGAAACTATGACCTTTTGTTTCTGCATCGGCCGGGAATCGCCCCTGTGCCCTTTAGACTACGACTTTCGAGCGATATTCGCTCGGCCGCGAGGACCTGTGTATCTTGGGGGGGGGGGGGAGTTGTGTGTTTGTTTGTATTTACTATTTGTGTCTGCAGAATAGAGCTGTTAGCTCTTGGACCTCGGCTTTCTAACCACTCTTATTTTTCTTCTATTATACCTACTACATATAGTTCAAACACACACACATCCCCAGGATGCACCCCGTAACAGCTGTCTAACTCGCAGGTACTGCGAGTTAGTGAACAGGTGGATCACGGTGAAAGAAACTCTACCCATTTGTTTCCCCCTCCGCCGGGAACCGAACCCGGGCCATTCGGACTACGACCCCCGAGCGCTTTCCAATCAGCTGCAAGGCCTGTGTGTATGTGTGTGTGTTGGATTCTGTGTGTTGGGGAGGGAAGGGAAAGGGGTTGCGTGTGTGTGGATTGTGTGTGTGTGTGTGTGTGTGTGTGTGTGTGTGTGTGTGTGTGTGTGGATTGTGTGTGGAAGGGGGGGGGGGGCATGTGCGTGCGGATATTATCATTATTTTTCCTTGACCATTTGGGTTAATTAGGCCCCATGTCTTCCATAATTATTCAGGTAATGACCGGATAACCCAGCTCTTTTTTTCCAAATAATTAGCAAGGTGGCGGCGGTCGGGGTTTTAGTATCTATATTTCAATTGTTCTGCTTTGTGTATCACCGTATATATATGGGCTCGTTTAGGAGGTCACTGGCTCGTTTAGGAGGTCACTTGCTCGTTCAGGAGGTCACTTGCTCGTTCAGGAGGTCACCTAATCATTTAGGTCACCTGCTCCTTTACGGGGTAACTGCTACTGCTATCTGTTCCCTCTTCTGCTACTCTTCTTTCTCTTTCCCTTGTGCTACTCTGCTTGCTCCTCCCGTGTCCCGGTCTCTACGCCTAGCTTCCCCTAGTGTCACCAAGTCAAACTCCCGGTGTCACCAGGGGAGCAGGTGTCACATCGCGGTACTCTGTTATCACCTTATCTGACACGTGTCGAAGCATATCGCTCTGTCAGTAATCATTGCATACACGGCGAAGGGATGGGAGGAAGGGGGTTGGTGGTGCTAGGCGGACAGTTGGTGCTCCTGGGTTGTGCTAGGTGGCCAGTTGGTGCTCCGAGTGGTGCTAGGCGGCCAGTTGGTGCTCCTGGGTGGTGCTAGGCGGCCAGTTGGTGCTCCTGGGTGCTGGGCGATTGAATGGCCCACCCTTCTCGGTGGAATACGTGTAGGCTAGTCAATCCCTTGCTCGGAACTCACACACAGGGGGTGGTGTGGACAATATGTTCATACTCACCTAGTTGAGGTGAGTATGAACACGTTATCGTGAGTATGAACACATCGACCCGGGCCCTTTCTGGGCCTGTACCCAGGCCCCTTCTGGGCCTGTACCCGGGCCCTTTCTGGGCCTGTACCCGGGCCCTTTCTGGGCCTGTACCCGGGCCCCTTCTGGGCCTGTACCCGGGCCCCTTCTGGGCCTGTACCCGGGCCCTTTCTGGGCCTGTACCCGGGCCCTTTCTGGGCCTGTACCCGGGCCCTTTCTGGGCCTGTACCCGGGCCCCTTCTGGGCCTGTACCCGGGCCCTTTCTGGGCCTGTACCCGGGCCCTTTCTGGGCCTGTACCCGGGCCCCTTCTGGGCCTGTACCCGGGCCCCTTCTGGGCCTGTACCCGGGCCCCTTCTGGGCCTGTACCCGGGCCCTTTCTGGGCCTGTACCCGGGCCCCTTCTGGGCCTGTACCCGGGCCCCTTCTGGGCCTGTACCCAGGCCCCTTCTGGGCCTGTACCCGGGCCCTTTCTGGGTCTGTACCCGGGCCCTTTCTGGGCCTGTACCTGGGCCCTTTCTGGGCCTGTACCCGGGCCCTTTCTGCGCTTGTACCCGGGCCCTTTCTGGGCCTGTACCCGGGCCCTTTCTGGGCATGTACCCGCGCTCGAGAATCAATCAGCTGATGTATAGGTTTCTGAACCTATTGGGATCTTAGCTACACTTGAAACTGTGTTTGGAGTCTTCCTCCACTACGCATTCCATATATTAACTTCGCTGGCTCTGTAGAAAGACTTTTCTCTCTGGCTCATTTGGGAACTAATTTTCCACCTGTGTCTCCCTGTTCTTATTCATCCGTGCTAAATAGTTTATATTTATCTACCCTGTCAACTCTTCTTGAGAATTTTGTAGGTGCCAATCATGTCCTCGCTAACTCTTCTGTCTTCCAGTGACGTGAAATTTAATTCCAGTAGCCTTTCCTAGTAACTCATATCTCTTAGCTCCCAAACTAGTCTGGTGGCATATCTCGGAACTTTAACTTTGTCGTGTTTGACTAGTTAATGAATCCACCCTAGAGCCGCACACTGCATGATTGGTCAGACATAGGTAGTGCTAGGAAGTGTAGACGGTGGTGCTGGAAATAGTCTCTGAAGTATTCCAGATCGACAGAGACTCTAAATAGTCTCTCTTCCCTTCACCCCATTATTCCTCTTTCTTCTTTTCCTTTCTCCCTTCTCTTTGGGGAAAGGTGACATAGGAGCTGGGGGATTATATACCCAACTTTGCCTGACTAAACAAAGAACCACGAGCTGTAGCATCAATGGAAGCGAGATGATAAAGTGGATATTAACTGGATATTCTTTCATTCATACACTATTTTTATACTTATCACAAATCCTACCAATTATAAAGTTATCAGATTTGTATAATCCTCTATGCATGCCCCCATGGCAATAGGGGTATGGGGGCGTCGAATCCTTCTTTTTTCCCTTATCCTTCTTCAAGTCTTCCAAACTTTTTTCCTTCTCTTTCTCTCTCTTCCCCCTCCCCCATTTCTCCTGCGACTCTATTTCCTTTCTTCTTCCCCTTCCCTTTCCCTTCCCTTTCCCTTCCCTTTCCCTTCCCCTCCCTTTCCCTGTGCCTTGCCTATATCCGCCCGCTCCATCACTGGACTGGGCGTGAATTAGGCGTGTCTAGCGAACGGCTCACATTACTGATGAAAGGTATGAACTTGATTAATTACCTGGGCACCAAACGAGAGTAGTTCGTTAGCATCAGCAGACGGCTGTCGACACCCGCGCTCCTGATGTCGGAGTCGACCCCCTCCCAGCGCGGCCGACAGGCACGCTCTTGTTGTCATTGTCGAACACCAGCGCGGCCGACAGGTACATTCTACCTGTCATAGTCGACATCCATTGTTACCGACACCTACCTTGATCACCTCCCAGTGTTGCCGACACAGTCTGTAGTCACATGGTGTCCTCCACGTGACCTGAGTCACCCCGAGTACTGTCGATATCTACCTAAAGCCTGCCCCGTCAACTTCCCCCGTCCCATTACCTTCCCCTTCCTGTACCCCGTCTTCTGTCCCACCATGTACCTACCGTCTCCTCCATCCCCTCCCACGTACCCTCTCCCCCTCCCTACCAAATGTCTAAATGGACGAATGTTCCATTAACTCATTATGAGTGGGGAGGGAGTGAGGAGGGAGGGGGTAGAGACGTGAGGAGTGGGGTGATGAGGCGAGGCAAAAGGACAGAACGAAAGGAAGCTGGAATGATAGGGAAGAGAAGAGAGAAAGTGAAAACGTTTAAGGCAAAAAAATAAGGAAATAAAATAGGAAATAAAATAGGAAATACTCAAAAGGTGTGAGTGTGGGGGTTGGGGTGGTGTAGCCCTGGAATTGGGGGTTGTGGATTTGGAGTTGGGAGTTGAAGAAATAATAGAGTGGAAACTCTATAAGATACCTGATCAACCGGACTGTGAGCTACTGCGTCTAATGGGTCTGGCTAATAGCTGGATAGGGGACTGCGCGTTTTAACTAGTCCATGGTTAGGTAGCTCTCAATAAGCCTGTTAAACTTCCTGTACCCGAGAATTAGGAAGTCAAATAACCCACTGAACCTCTGCTGTGCATGGGGGTATATTTTATTTCTCAGTTCCAAAAGGTTATTTATAAGACACCCAAACAACACAATTGGAAATTAGGGAAGTGACGATGTTTCGGTCCTTCCTGGACCATTATCAAGACGGCCGGAAACGTCGTCACTATATTTCAGATGGGTGGGTTGGGTGTCTAATTTTGGGCGTGTAATAGAGATTTAGTGCATGAAAGGGGGAGGGGGGGGGGGTAATTTATACGATTTGAGGGGTTAAGTATATTAAAATATGTGAGCAATTAATTTTGTTTCTGGAGGTTAATGGACGAGTGACATCCTTCAGTTGTGTGTCGTCCTGTCGTTATTCAGGCACGTAATGGCCTGTTTTGGGGTATAAAGAATATCCGGGCTTAATCATTATATTTACCTGGAGAGGTTCTGATTGATGCATAGGGGTTGTCATATGTGATAACTAAGGGGGAGGGGCTCATTTAATTATCGATTCGTTCCTAATGGAATTATGAGGTGTCCTAGCATGATTGTGGCGGTGTCTCATGTCGTTATAGACCAGTTGCATTACACACGTCTGCTGCGTGTATGGCCTCGTGGAGCAGCCGGTAGTTGGAAGGCCGGGGCTGGACGCACCTCTGGCAGGGGAGGGGTTCGAGAAAACTTTCTCCATGGTGTGTAGCAAGGTCGTAACTTCTATGCTGGAACTCTCTCGCTCCGGCCTAACTCTTCTTCAATCTGGGAATGCCGGCGTGCCAATATAAATAAAAGACCTTTCCCTCTCCCATCACCCCTTTCTACCCTCTTCCTCCTTTAGCCTTCCTCCCCTATGTCCCTCCTCTGCCTTCTTTCTTGATCCTCATCCTTCCCTACATCTTTAATCAAACTCTTCTGGCTTCGGTTTCCCCTCTCTTGCGCCTAACCTGTTCTCTTTGTATTTTCTTATCCCTCTATTCTTATCCCTCTCTTTGCCTGTCTCCTGCCCACTTCGTTAGGTCATTACTGTCTTTTTCTTTATTCTCATATTCCCTATCTTTGCTACCCCGCTAATTTTTAATTTTACCGCTCCCCTTTCTTCTCTGTTTCCCTTTCTTTATCCCTTCCTTCTCCAGCTCGTGTGCGTGTCTGGATCCTCCTCCTAGGTGCTGTGTCTCTTCTACTTGCTAGTTTCTTTGCAAATGTTGGGATGTTTAGTCAAGACTCCGTACTAAAAGTAATTTCCGGCTATTGCACATGTTATGATGGTCGTGTTTACTGCCCAAGTCTGGAGGAATTCTGGCCATTTACACATCTCCAAGGGTGGACATCAGTACTGGGTGTGATAGCTGGCGAAGCCATCAGTACTGGGGTTATAGCTGAGGTAACAGGACAAGCATTGAGCGCACACCGTACATGCTTTGGTCTCATGTACCAAGAGGCAGAGTGACTTAAACAAGTCTATTATTAAGGTGTCAAGTGCACTGAAGAGTTCAGATAAGGTTAAGTGGAGACTAGGTGTCACAATAACGTGGCTGAAATATGTTGACCAAACCACACACTAGAAAGTAAAGGGACGACGACGTTTCGGTCCGTCCTGGACCATTCTCAAGTCGATTGTGAGAATCACACACTAGAAAGTGAAGGGACGACGACGTTTCGGTCCGTCTTGGACCATTCTCAAGTCGATTGTGAGAACCACACACTAGAAAGTGAAGGGACGACGACGTTTCGGTCCGTCCTGGACCATTCTCAAGTCGATTCTCACAATCGACTTGAGAATGGACCGAATGAATGGGACGGACCGAAACATCGTCGTCCCTTCATTCTCTAGTGTGTGTTTTGGTCAACATAAGGTTAAATGTTCGAATGTTTGTTAGAGGGTGTACAGAGACGACGAAGAGGGGGTAACGCTGATGACCAAGCGAAGAGGACGGCTATGGTCGGGTGGCCACAGTTATCCTGAAGTGAGGAGGATTAGTCTCAACACGTGTAAGGATCACACTGATGACATTAGCAGAAGGTAGAGAGGAATGCTGGGAGGCGAGAGAGAGAGTGAGAGAAGAACTATGAATGTATGGACACGGGGTTGAAAGAGGCAGAGGTAAAGAAGGGGGAAAGGAAGGTGGTGTAGGTAAAAAGAACGAGGAAGAAAGGGAGAGGAGCGAAATGAGTCGTTAAACACATCTTCGGATGTTGTTTATTAATCCCTATTCGCTATGGGAGAGACTACATTTATTTTCACTATTCTTTCTCTCTTCTGCCCTATTCCACTGCATTTTACCCTCACCCTCCAATCATTTCCACTCCCCTTTCAAGGAAACACAAGCAAAAGCAAAGCTCTCTCAAATGCGATTTTGGAATGGAGAGTATGAACGAATGAGGGAATAGGGATAAGAGGAAGATGGTAGAGGTATATGGATACAAGAGGACTGGGGAGAAGTCGGAATGTACCTTGAGGAGTGGTGCAGATTGTGAAGAAAGAGGGTTTTAGGTGATGAATAGTGAGGAGGAATATTATGAACCGGAGGGGGGGGGGCGGATTTGATGGACCTGGAAAGGGGGGGGGGGGGTCTGCAGAGTTGGAACAGTACGATGATTACATCCTGTTCTTAATTACAGCCTAAACTATATTTACGAAACGAAGGGTCAAGAATCTATGATTTTCACTCTGTTCTTCTTAACCCTTCTTTCCACTAACCCTTATCTCCCCTTCTCCCTTTCCTGTTCCTTTCCTTCCTGCAGTCTTCTTCCTCTTCTCATGCCCTCTCTTAGTCACTCATCCGCCCAATCCTCAATTTAATCATCACCTCCTCCCCTCTTACCCATTATCTTCTCCACTGCACTTCCTCCTCCTCCCTTCCTCTATCTTCCTCCTTCGAAGAGTCGAATGGAATGGTGGACAACCGGGGAGATTGTGGGAATATGGTGTGCGAACTGAGGATTGTATTTTGGGCTGATCATCTTCCCCTTGACAGTCTTAATAACGAGTTGTTTACTAGAGGGAGTGTGTGTGTGTGTGTGTGTGTGTGTGTGTGTGTGTGTGTGTGTGTGTGTGTGTGTGTGTGTGTGTGTGTGTGTGTGTGTCAATAAGAGGATGAAAGATGTAAATGTGAATATATGTGAGTGTGTGAATGGGTTAATAAGTGATTGCGTGTACTCACCTAAGGGGTTGAACTTCGGTTCTTGGGTCCCTTCTCTCAACCGTCAGTCAACAGGTGTACAGGTTCCTGAGTGTGTGTGTGTGTGTGTGTGTGTGTGTGTGTGTGTGTGTGTGTGTGTGTGTGTGTGTGTGTGTTTCTGTCCATCCTTTCCCAGCATACTTATGAGCATCATTTGCAAAATTCTTCATAGCATTCTACCCATGATTCTTACTAATTAATGTTTAATCATCCTTATTCTTCCGGGTGTCTTAATTTATATATGTCTTAGCATTTTTAATGTCGTTCCTAGCAATATCTTCAATATTTCTACTCTCCTTATCCTAACCAGCATACAGCCTTGCTTCCTTGAGGTTATCCCCCTACCAACCTTCCTGTGATCCTTCTTGAAAGCGTTCCTGGCATCCTTGCTGCTATCCTTCACGTGATCCATCTGAGCCTCGTTCGAACCATCCTTAATATCCTTACCAGCATATCTGGCAGCATCCCTCTCATCATTGTGTCACGCACCCTTGCCCAAGGAGAGCCAGTCTCGGTAGAGCATGTTTAAGACCCTCGTTGATCCCAGCTACACCGCCCGTGAATACTCAATGCCAAGACTAAGGAGGAATTCACCGAAGATTCTTCTCCCTGTAACACCGGACTGAAATGTTGGGACATTGGTGGGTTTGCGAACATTTCGTGAATTCGTTGGTGTGTTGGAGGTACACAGAACACTGTGAGCTCGATGGTGTGTTGGAGGTACACAGAACACTGTGAACTCGATGGTGTGTTGGAGGTACACAGAACACTGTGAACTCGATGGTGTGTTGGAGGTACACAGAACACTGTGAACTCGATGGTGTGTTGGAGGTACACAGAACACTGTGAACTCGATGGTGTGTTGGAGGTACACAGAACACTGTGAACTCGATGGTGTGTTGGAGGTACACAGAACACTGTGAACTCGATGGTGTGTTGGAGGTACACAGAACACTGTGAACTCGATGGTGTGTTGGAGGTACACAGAACACTGTGAACTCGATGGTGTGTTGGAGGTACACAGAACACTGTGAACTCGATGGTGTGTTGGAGGTACACAGAACACTGTGAACTCGATGGTGTGTTGGAGGTACACAGAACACTGTGAACTCGTTGGTGTGTTGGAGGTACACAGAACACTGTGAACTCGATGGTGTGTTGGAGGTACACAGAACTCCCTGTGAATTCAGATGGAATAAAACTACAATTTGAAATAAAAAAAATGCAATAAGCAAAAATCCTTAATTAACATTTGTAAGCAAATCTACGACTGATTCAGTCTAGTAGACCAGAAAACAATTCACATCAGACGATTGAAAAAAGTCGGTGAAATTTGTTAATTTATTTCATGATATCGTATTACTGTCCAAATCCAATTAATATAGCGGCTAAATTCTAAGTAATATTAAAAGTACCAGAATTTAACAATAAAATCCCGGACCCAAAGTAATGGGGGTACAGAATTTTACCACCACCGGCTTGTTGATACTCTGGCCTTCTTGAGGTTATCTTGAGATGATTTCGGGGCTTAGTGTCCCCGCGGCCCGGTCCTCGACCAGGCCTCCACCCCCAGGAAGCAGCCCGTGACAGCTGACTAATTCCCAGGTACTTATTTACTCCTGGGTAACAGGGGCATCAGGGTGAAAGAAACTTTGCCCATTGTTTCTCGCTGGCGCCCGAGATCGAACCCGGGACCACAGGATTACGCGTGCAGTGTTCTGTCCGCTCAGCCACCGGCCTTCAGAACGGACCTCACATGAACATGTAAATATCCTGCAGATAATGACATAGGGTGCTGAAGAAAACGGGGTTCCTGTATCTGCTTATGGGACACCATAAGCAAGTACAGGAACCCCGTTTTCTTCATCAAAGTTTCCATAGAATCACGACTGATCTTACCTATGATGCATTCCATAACAGTTGCCTCTCTCCTAGGCACCTGGGCTAACGATTGACCTTTCTCGTGATGCAACTACTCAACGGTGGGCTAACTCCTTGCCACATTTTTATTACTGGGTGAATAGAGTCAATAAGGTGCAAGGGAATTAGCCAAAACGTCTCCGCCTCCCTGGGAATCGAACTTGCATACAAAAACACAAGAATACGGAGGGGAGGGGGGCCTAGCAGCACACAGGTTTCAGATATGGACTTAATTATGTACTTCCTTAAGATAAAAAGTTGTTCGAGATATAATGAGCTCTATAAAAATCACTTAAGTCAGGAAAGTGAATATGAGATGTTCTAATAACTACTTCTAACAGTGACTGTAAAAAAACAAATTTCAATCTGAACAAAGTGAAAATTTAACATTTGTAATTCACTGTCTAAGAGCAGACTAGTTTTGTGTTATCCTTTACGTATGATTTCTAATGCGAAAGGGAAAGAGAGAGAGAGAAAAACATGAGACAGAGAAATCAGACAAAAATGTAAATAGATATTACATTTTTATCATATTACATGGATATAAGTCTTTCAATAAGCCACATAAAATATAATGTTTTTACCAGTGACAAACATAAATTGCTTAGGTACAGAAATACTTACCAAATACGATACAGAATAAGATTCTGTTAGATCTTTTTATAAAACAAAACACATAAAAAATATTCGAACAATGGCACTTGACCTAACGTTTAGTAACAAGGTATACAACAGTTTGGATTATAAAAACAGCAGAACAAGGTATTCCAAGCCAGTGATTGTACTCCACAAATCATTGTCTTATGAGAGGAAAACTACTGTGTACTGAGCTTACTCTCACTCCAGGCGACATATCCGGACAGTAAGCAACACAGAGCCCATTCTGCACACATACCTGCAATAGAACATCTGAATTACAAAGATTGGTTCAGTGTACAGAATGTATTTACTAACACGGAGGCGAGTAAGTAATTGTCAAAAGCAGGCACCAAGCGGGAAAGACTATAAACCACTATAGAACGGAGGTGATTGATATCACTTAATGTATACATGAAAAATACTCAACGGTCACCTCCATAATCTTCACCAACAATTAATGTAATGAGAATAATAATTGGAAGGATAGAATAAAAACAAATCAAAGTTGCCAAAAAGACAATACAAAAATATATGAAAATCAGTTTGCAACATGCCAGCCTTATGGCAGCGGATATACGAAATACCAACGGAGCAAGGGTTAAAGTCTGCAAGAGTGGGCTAGACAGGCTTCTGCAGAAAGTGCCCGATCGGCCAGGTTGTGCTTGACATGTGGGCGTGCGTGCCGCTACTACCAATAGCTTAGCTGATCAAGTAATCGTCAAGGAAGCCTGGCCTTGGGCCGAGTTGAGGGAGTATAGCTTTAAGAATGAAGAAAACTACGAAAGTCATATTGTTCCATTCGAGGCACCTGTTACTTATATCCATCCAAACTAATATATATATATATGTATGTATGTATGTGTGTGTGTGTGTGTGTGTGTGTGTGTGTGTGTGTGTTATTATTTCCAGTTTACTCATTTTTCTCTCTTAAATAATTTTCTTTCCCTTACTTCCCAGATCCTTTTCCTCCCTATCTTCCCTTTCTCCCTCCCTTGCTTTCATGCCTTCAATCCCTCCCTACATTCGTTCCCTCCTCTTCCCCCCTTCCTCCATGCGTTCCCTCTTCTCCCCCCCCCCCCTTCCCTCCCTCACACTCCTCAGCATCCTTGAAACCCGTAGTGTTGACGGCTCGCGAGATTACACTATTATTGTGCTTCTCATTAGCGACTTCCCGTTTCTTCATGAACACACGCAAGTGGGTGAGTGTCTCTCTTCTCCACACACTCTTCTAGTCTTTTATGCCTACACTCTTATTGTCTCTTCCTCATTATATTCCTGTTTATACGTACTCATATTGTCTCTTCTACATGTCAAGTCTGTTTATTCCTACATATTTTATGTTTAATGTTTTTGCGGCTGGTTTTATTTTTGTCATAAGATTAATTTGGTGATTAAAAATTGTAGGTGATTAATAGAGGGAGTTGTGAGTATGTTCAGTGTGTACGAGGAAAGGTTACCCAATTGCTCTTGAACAGGGAAAGTGAATCGAGATTCAGTAAATGTGTAAGTGGCTACATATTATATGTGTGAAGGAGACTCCAGGAGTTGAATTAGGTCGTGTGTGAAGGTGATTCGAGATTCAACTTAGTTAGAGGATAGGATTTTTAGATCCAATACCTTTTACCCATCGATTCCGTGTCTATAATTTTTTTTTATTTATCTTATAACTAATTTTTGACGGTTCATTCATATGTTGCACATTTTAATGTATATGTTGTTTTTCATCAGTTGTGGCAATAGATACTTTTAATGCTTCATACCCTGTAATTGGACTTGCAGACACAAGCACCTTACACATGTTGTATCGCTCATATGGTCTAATGTCCTGTGACACGACCTAATACTTGACACATCTATAAACCAGATACCACCTAACACCAACAGACACTTATATTTGTTATATTACAAATAAACACTACTTTCTTTACTTGTTAATACAATTTAATATTTAGTAACACCTATATACCCTTAACCAACATATGAAAGCCTTAACACTTTTAAATCATTCAAACTCCTAACACCTGCAAAGTCATTCCAACACCTGTATGAACTAACGGAGGTATTGCGAAATTGACAAACAATGGAACTGCTAAATCCATTTTTATATTTATATAATACTTTCAGAAAAATCATAGTTTTAACATTGTGATAGGCGGGAACCTACATGGTGAAAGGTATTTAAACGTGGCTTGGTCTGACCGTAGATTTTGTGTGTGCTTTAGTTTCTACCTCAGTCTGCACTAATGCAGATGTACCTAATATGTTAATAAAAAAAAAAAAAAAAATACCTCAGTATGACTAACCATCCTGTGTGATGGGGATTTTTAGCACCACGTAACTAATGTTTTGACACACTACTCCCCTTCGTATAGTCTAGCTTAGCTGCACAAATGCTGATGTACCTAAATGTGTTATTAAAAAAAATCTTTTTAACATCACGAAGCTTCTTTTTCACACACCCTGTACTCTCCTTCGTATAGTCAAGAGTAGCTGCACAAAGGCAGATGTACCTAAATATGTTAATAAAAAAATGCTTTTGCAATGTTAACTAATATACACTCTAGACATAGGGTTAGAGACCTGTTCTACATATAGTGAAGCAAGTTATTGAGCACTCAACCTGAGTTGATTGAATGACTTTTATAATACTAAATAGCACTCATATATTTGCGAGTATAT
Source organism: Procambarus clarkii (assembly GCF_040958095.1). Taxonomy (NCBI): domain Eukaryota; kingdom Metazoa; phylum Arthropoda; class Malacostraca; order Decapoda; family Cambaridae; genus Procambarus; species Procambarus clarkii. The sequence goes on along the minus strand of NC_091207.1, from coordinate 16,335,811 downwards.
AAATTGTTATTTAGAATTCGACCACATAAGGTGATCAGATAATTACAAGATCAGGTATTGATCCTGATTACAGGTGACGAGGTATTAAAATGATAACCAGGACATAAACAATACATAAATTACTATATGTCCTACACAGACAGGGTTTGAAATCTATTCTCCATCATATAGTACAGCAGCTAGTTAGAGGAAAATGGAACAAATCTCATTAAATTGAACATAATTTGAACTGTAATCTACCAGTTACTGATGTCCCTTATTTACTGGTACCCACCATCCACGTGTCCTACACACCCATCATCAAGAAAAGGAATGAAAATGATGCTCTTCTAAAAGCAGTCACACTTAAAACAACTGCTACTTCAGACCAAAACCTGGTGTCTCACGAGTACTGTATCTACACCGACGGCTCAGCACCACTGCAGCAGCCTGTAGGTTTATACAAATAACACATGTACACAATCTGTAATTATCAGGTTAAACAACTGGCTGAACTCTACACAAGCAGAACTAGCTGCACTAAAGTAAAATAAATATTGAATGTATTACACTTATTATAAAATTGCACATTATAAAATGTGCAATTTTATAATAAATTTAATACATTCTATAGTTATTTACTTTTTCTTCACCTCGAAAACGAACATGACTTTTGGAGAACTTCTCTTCCAACTAAACCCTGATACAAGAACACTAGTTAGAGGGATAGAAGCCCTAAACCAGAAAATAGTTACTACAGAATATGCTGTCATTCAGTGAGACATGTATAAAAGGAAACCTGCTGCCAGTACACCAATATTTATTTATATTGCTGCTGCCAGTAACCATAATATTTATATATATATGTGTATATATATGTATAATATAAGAGCTACCATTACCAGTAGGTGGTATAGGTCATAATTTCACACGCTCCATTACTGAATATCCAGTCGTTATACCCATAAGACCTGCCGCTATGACGTACTTAGAACTTTGCAATTACTTTACTCACTCATGCATTCAAGAGTATATCCTCATAATGCATCCCAAGTTTGCCAGTGCAGGATACTGATCACTTGGCCCTGTAGGACTAAGCGTCACGTAGGTACACTTCATATAGTCTAAGGTAAGTGCATAAATGATGGTGTATCTTTGTTAATTATAAAAATGGGATCTTAGGTATGGGTAGGAACGGGGATAGGAAGATGAATAAATGGTGGGTTGAGCAATAGTCATGATGATTTCTACTCATAAGTCCCCTCCCCCCTCCTCTCCCTCTCTCTCTCTCTCTCTCTCTCTCTCTCTCTCTCTCTCTCTCTCTCTCTCTCTCTCTCTCTCTCTCTCTCTCTCTCTCTCTCTCTCTCTCTCTCTCTCTCAACATTACATTATCGGTTTTCCTTCCTAATTACCAATCTTCTCTTCCACCCTCCATCGGTTTTCTCCTTCTCCCCCTTATTACTTCCTTGTATCTCCCCGTTCATCTTCCCTTCCGCCTTCCTTGTCATTCCCATTCCGTCGTTGCCTCTTCCCTCTCCACATACCTGCCAATCTTCCCTCATTTCCTCCATATTTTCTATCGTCTCTTGCTCTCATTCGTTTGTAATATTTCCATCTCTTTCCGTTTCCATCTTTGCATCTGTCCCACCTCCATTCTCCCTTTCTCTCTCAATTCTTACTCCCTCTCCAACTCATATTTATGCCTTTTCTTGCTACACTTGCGCGTGTGCACTTTCCACTTTCTTTCTCTCGTTTCTCCTTACCTTTCCTTATCATTTGTCCCACCTTTATTTCCTCGTTTTCTTCCTATCCTTTTCTTTCCTCCTGTCCCTCGCCTGCAATCCCTCTCTCCCTCCCTCACTGTGCTTTACTGTTAACACTCCTTTCATACCTCCTCTATCGTTGTAACCTCCCTTGCTCCTTTCCCCTTTTTCTCGCTCCTTCCCCTCCCTCCCTCTTCTTGTTTCATCCCCTCTACCTATGCCTCTCTCCATCCTCTACTCTTCTTCTTCTACCTCTCACTACCTCCCTAATTCCCTCTCTCCTCTCAGGAGAGCTCCACCATCTGTGCACCGTTTTATCAGAGAGCTGCCAAGTTCCTCAGTCTGACGATGCCTCGCGGCCAATTCTTCAGATAAAGTCGTAATTGAAATGTTGTTGCTGTCGGCGCCGGTTACTGGGTAGATAACAGGTGTTGTGTGTGTGTGTGTGTGTGTGTGTGTGTATGTATGTATGTATGTATGTATGTATGTATGTATGTATGTATGTATGTATGTATGTATGTATGTATGTATGTATGTATAAACATGATACTGTATTATTTTCTCTCGTCGCCTCTCCGTTTCCTCCCCTACTGTTCCAACCTCCCCCCATCTTTTACTCCCTCCACTACTTTCCCCTCCTCCGCTATCATCTCCTGTCCCCGCTCTCTCCACGTCTTCCTCCTCTTCCTTCTCCTCCTCCGACGTGAAATTTTGGATGCCTCGTTATGGGATCTGTCCCATACACCAAGATTCCTCGCGTGTATCGGACCCTTGAGTCATTTTGCTGTCCCTCAACCTCTTTCCCTCTCACCATCCCTTCCTTTTTCCCTACCTCCTCACTCTCCTTCTCTCTCCTTGTCTCCCAGCCTCATTGTGTCGAACACGGATCCCCATCCTCTTTGTTCTATCTGCTAATTCACTCTGTTTTTCTTTCTTTCTCTCTTCCCATCTCTTGGATTTGTCATTTTCCTTCTTACTCTTTTCTCGCGAGCCTTTCTTCCATCTTCTAAGTCCAAGCCTTTTTCTTTTCCCTTCCTCTCCTAGCAGCTTTCCTTCCTCTTTCTTCTGCCCTACTCTCTACATCTCATTTCCATTTCTCCTATCTTCTTGTACTTCCTTTTCCCATAAACCCCTAATCCACGTGGTGGCAATCCTTTAAGAAGCGTATACTTGAAACCGAGAGGTCTCAATAGTCCATAAGCTCGTTCTCGGTTTTGCCTAATACCCTCATTCCAGATACTTTAAAATGGTACCATGATTCCTGGTACCTCGATGTTAGGTATTCCAGTGCCTATTAAACTCGTACCTGATGCCATTTTTTTAATGGGTAATACCGTGATACCTAGTATCCTGATTCCAGTCACTGGTACTCTCCTGTTACCTTTATATTTGTTCCATTCATGCTTAGTACCCTAATACTTGGTACCTTAATGCTTGGTATCTTTTATTCTTGTACCCCTCGTACTTGATACCTTACCTCGTACCTTGGTATCCTTATACTTGTTCCCCCTATACTTTTTCCCTTCATACTTGCCTGTACCCTTTTGTTTCCTCTATTACCTGTCTAATTCTTATTGTTACTCTTAAGTTTTATATTAAAACACATTTTAGCTTTACCTCTACATGTTACAGCTATGTTACATAAGAGTTTTTTCTGAATTATCTGAAACCTAAACTCATTTCCTGAATCTTGTATTACCTCCACCTCGCTAAGTTTTCTAATTTCAGGTCGTTTGTATTTGAGGAAAATTATCTTGGCTCAAACCACGCTAAGATTGGAAGAGGCTTCTATATATTTACCTCTCGTTCCTAACACCTATATATGTGTGTGTGTGAGAGAAGAACCTCCCCTCATTGCTCTCATCTCCTCAACCTGTCTGTTTCCCCTCACCTCATCTAATCTATCTTCCTCATTCCCACCCCCTCTCCCACTTACCAAGAAAAGCCTTCCCTTCAATTTTTCTTTCCTTATTTTTGTTTCTTTCGCTAATTCTGAGAATCCTGGAATATCTCATGTTGTGTAACTCCTTGTTCTGTTTTTCTCCTGTGTGGTTTCTCTCTCTCTCTCTCATCTTCTTCCCTTTTCCTTGCTCGGTGTCTTTTCACACACTGCCTTTCCTACACTTTCACACGCACCATTTCATCTATCTACCCGCTTTCAAAATTAATTTTCGATACCCGTTTCGACCCCCTTTCCAAAACCTCTTTTCCTGTTCTTGCCACTCTCCTATCTGTATCAGTTTCGACCAATTCCACGCAGCTTTTTCCCTTTTTTACCCCATTTCCTTTCCTACCCGTGTCTCTCCCTTTTCGCCTTCCTTTCTACTCCTTTCCTCTCTCCTCTCCAATTTTTCATTACCCACATCCCTTTTCCTTCTGAAGATTTTCCTCCCCAATCGTGATTTTTCTCCCCACCAAAAATGTTTTTGTCCCACGAAAGTTGTGGGAATGTATGTGGAGAGAGAGATAGATAGATAGAGAGAGAGAGAGAGAGAGAGAGAGAGAGAGAGAGAGAGAGAGAGAGAGAGAGAGAGAGAGAGAGAGAGAGAGAGGTGGGGAGTGGGAAGAGAAGGG
>NC_091207.1:16273995-16326495 GCF_040958095.1 Procambarus clarkii | reverse complement strand
ACTGCGAAGGCATGAATGAATGAATAAGTGAATGAATGAACAAGTGCATCAATGAATGAGTATTATACGTGCACGTAAAGCTTCTCTTAACCTCTTAGACGCTTCACAACCAGTCCTGCCTACCATTCACTTTCCTCCCCTACACATACTCCTCCACCCATCCCTCTCCACCGCAACCCCTCCCTACATCCAAGCCCCCCACCAACCTATCGCAATCGTAACAATCCAACCACTAATCCCTAGTCCTGTACCATCCACTCCTTCCAAAATACACCCTCTAGTACCAATCCCCGTCACCAAACGCTACCTCACCAACCCCCCTACAACCATCCCAATCCCCTACAACCCTCCCAATCCCCCACAACCCTCCCAATCCCCCCAACAATCCCCATCACCGTACGATCCCCACCACCACCATTCATCACCCCCTCCACCACCAAGCCCCATCACCTTAGAACTCCCTTTCCCCCCCACAACCACCGACCCCCATAACCCCACCCCCACCCCCACCACCGTAACTCACCTCGGAGGTAATCCTCCCGTTATTAATCCCAGTGACTTTCATGCTCTCTTGTAGCACCACAGACACACGGGCCTTCCTTTTTTCACTTGGATTTCGTATTATTTTTTCCCCTCTTCGTCCATAGCGCCACGAACGGTGTCCGTAGGGATGGAAGCGTCCCCCGGGGGACACGAGGCTGGCCGGGAATGAAAAGGACAGGGAGTAAAAATTGGAATTGGGATAAATGACGAAAGAGGAAATATATAGGAGTAGCAATAAATGCGAGGAGAGGGGGGGATGAGGCGAAGGTGGGAATCGAGGATACAGATGGAAGAATCGTGAGAGGAAGAAGGTGGAGCGAGGGAAGATGGACGTAAAAAAAGCAGAAAGAGGGAAAGAGAGAGAGACGATGGAATAGTGTTATGTAGGTGAACATATCACTATGTGTTGGTGTGAATGGTGGTGGTGGAGGGAAAGATGTAGGTGGTGGAGGAGAGGATGTAGGTGATTGAGAAAGAGTATCTATCGATCTGTGAGAATGTCTACCAGGTGGCCCAGGTGGCTCACCGTTCAGGTACCCCCTCCCTCCCACCGTCCCCTCCCTCCCACCGTCCCCTCCCCCCCCACCGTCCCCTCCCCTCCAATGTCTCCTTTCCTTTTCCTTCCCTGTCCTTTTCCTATTCACCCTTTTCATTCAGTCTTCCCTTTCCCTTTTGACGTTTGTTTCTCTTCACTTGTTCCCTTCTCTCTTCCATCCCCCTCCCCCATCTCACTCTCTCTCCCTCCTTCCCTCCCATTGTTTACTTCCCACCTATTACACAATTTAATTTGATTTATCATCGAGTTGATTTATCGGGTTCAATCCTCTCCTTAATTCCATACTTCATCATTTATTTCTTAATAACAATTGTTCCAGCTTATTTTAATTTTAGGTTTTAAATTAACTAACATCCTTTGGTCGAATCATCTACATCCTGCAAGTTGTCTTGGGCTTTACAAACTTATTCTCACAGTATTTTGCCTTTGGTTAAAAATTCTTCTTTTCTGTTCAGAAATAAATAAATATAACAATATTGGAAATTAAGTGAAAATGCATAAATTAATAATATATTTAAAATTAATTATGTATATAAAATCAAATCAATAATGCACGACATAAATTGTGATAAAGTATACATTAATAATACTGATTAATTAATACTTCTAATACAAAATAGTATTAATGTATAGAAAGGATAATAATAATGTCTTCAAATATTAATTAAAAAAACGTATACTAACAATATTATGGGTATAAAAATAATTATATAGAAGTAAAAATAATAAAATATTAATATTTATAACACAAAATTACCAATAAACCCTGATCAAAATAAAGTAAAAATATCGACCATGAGATTAATACCAATTTGCTAATTATAGCATTTATGCACAAATATTTTGGGTACATCAGTGATGTTAGAGATTTGTTGTGGAACATTAGCTGTGGCTTATTGGTGGTTAGCTTAGAGAAGAATGGCAGAGATTAACAGAAATATGAAGGAAATTATACGGATAGAGAGGAGGAGAAAGACGGAAGAAGAGAGAAGGGAGATACGGAGGGGGAGGGAAGGGAGGTAGGGAGGGATGGGAGTGATGGTGGGAAAGAGGAGGGATGGACGGTGGGAGGAGGAAGGTAAGAAAGAGATTGGAAAGGGGAAGTTGAAAGACTATAGTTTTAGGTAAAGTATAAGATGTAAAATAAGGAAAGGCAAATTGTGTCTTGGGTAAGGGAAAGACTCACGGAGGTGGGCAGCCGACCTGCTTATAGGTAAGACTCATGGGAAGATGGGCAGCCAGTCTGAACAATGACACCAGTTCTGTGAAAGGCTCTCCCCTCCCACCCTTTGCGAGCGGCGGGCGGCTCTTTTCCTTATTAAAACCCACACATAGCATTTCCCCTCTCACGCGGGCGTGCGAGTACGCGCTCTGTCACGCACGTCCTCCCGTTTGACGTAAAGCCTCCCGGAAGTCAGACGATAACAGAAGCAAGGTATAAGCCCATGAGGAAGACGCTGTCAGGTAAATTGGTGGTATACGAGCTACCATTAAACTCCCGGACCAGGCAGTAGGCGGTCTGAGGTACAGGACCCAAGCTGTGGCCAACTGTGTGTGGATGATTCATCTGAAAACTTGCTCGCTCGGTGGGAAGTGTTGGTCCACTTTCCTTACGTGTTGAGACCGGCTTTCACGGCTAGGGTAAGAGGGGGTTTAAGAAGGGGGGGCTGTCACAGTGTGATTTGTCACTTGGGGGAGTGATTGTACATGGGGGAGTGAGGCTGTGATTGTGTGTCGTCATTTGAGGGAGTTCTTGTACCTGGGGAGGGAGTCTGTGATTGTTTATTGTCACTTGGGGTAGGGATTGTACATGGAAGGGAGCTGTCACGGTGGGAATTGTCACAATTACTCGGAGTAGTAATTGTACAGGGCAAGAGGGGGGGGGACTGTGGTAGTGTGTACTGTAACCCTTGTGATTGTGAGTGAACACCCACAAAAATATTCGCCTAAGTTTCTCGGTGCAACACAAAATATAATAAAATTCTGTGTATAGTTAAATCTACAGTAGCTTATGTTAGGTATTTTGGTTCAGTTGGCAAAAACATGTATTTGTTATACGTGAATGAAACATTTAGAGAGGTGGGCTTCGAACACAGGAAGTGAGCTAAACACAGTTCATAAAAATCTGGAATATAATTAGTTTTGAATCTTTGTATAAAGTGTTTTTCATTGACATCCAAGGTGGAAGGTTCTGGATTAACGAGTTCGCTTTTCGCTGGAATTGTCAATGATACTCGATACGGAATCTCTGGTTCGATTCCCCTGAGGCAAAGAAATGACGTTTCCTTTCACCTAATGTACTGTTCACCTAACAGTAAATGTAGGTACCCCCCGAGAGGTAGGCAACTGTTGTGGGATTGCATCCTGCGGAGGGTAAGTAGTTCGTGCTTGGAGTGGGGGCCTCGATACAAGCCTAAGGTATATACACAGACTTCCTGTCCCAGACAAAACGAATTAATACACCAGGACAGTTCTTATGATGTCGTTTCACCACCGCCTGACCACTGGATAAATTCATGACACTAAAATACACTTTAATAGGACAGACATTCAAACATTTATGATCACTCCTGTTTGCTTTACCAAACCCAACCTAACATAAATCCAAGCTACCCATAAATACCTGTAAACCTTCCCTACAGCATCCTTACCTATCCCATCTAACTATCCCTAACCAAAATGCAGCTTCGATAAGCCATCCAATCGATTGTTTTCTTTACTTAATCCGCTTATAACAAAAAGGAGTCTAAACAGTGTCCTCGAACCTGGACGCTCGTGTCAGCCTCTCCTGGGAACACCAGAACCGTCAGACAACGGTAATTGAATTGCAATACAATACTCGAGTTTTCATTATTGGGGAAATTGTCTCTGCCCCCCTATTGCTGTGTTAATTTTCGCAGCATCGGGAGTGAAAAAAGTCAAAATGGTTTTGGTGTGGATCGGCGAGATGTGTGTAGAGAGTGACAGAATGTGGGGAATTTTTGTTGGAAATTTTCTCCTTAAACTCCGCCCTAGTGGCAGGACGGGGCTGCTTGAAGCGGTTTAGTTTGTGTGTGTTTGTTATACTGGGTCTGTATGCTCACTTAACCGCGCTTGTGGAGTTGAGTTTCGGCTCTTCGGTCCCGCCTCAAAACCTTCAATCAACTGCTGTTACAGGTTTCCAAACCTGTTAAGCTGGACCTTATCTTCATCTGATGCTGCGTATGGAATCCGACTCCACTTGAATTATTTATCTTATTCAATGTATTCACTTCTCTGGTACTTATAACTTTCTTTAGAACGTTATACCCTTTTTACTCTTTAGAACGTTATACCCCTATTACCCTATAATATCTACCTATAAAATTATGAATAGACTTTGCAGGCGATGAGTCACAATAACGTGGCTAAAGTATGTTGACCAAACCACACACACTAGAAGGTGAAGGGACGACGACGTTTCGGTTCGTCCTGGACCATTCTCAAGTCGATTGTGAATGGTCACAATTGACCATTCAATATGTCAACACAATAGGTCAACATGAATAGACTTTGTTACTGTAACTTGTTCCTCTAGTTCATTCTCTTTGTGTTTGTGAGTGGTCGGTTTTTCTTCTACATATGATATCCTGCAGTTTGTGAAAACATATTTTTTTACGTCGCTCGTTGAGTGGACTTAAAGGTGAACATTTGCTTTAAGCAGGTAAGAAGATTTCGTCTAAAGACATGTTAACGAGAAAACTTCCGCTAGGGGAGAGGGAGCAGGTGTTACATTCATAGGTGGTGAAGCATGTTGACCATCTGTTGGGAGGAACAGGTAGAACATCTGTTAGGAGAAACAGGTAGAACATCTGTTGGGAGGAACAGGTAGAACATCTGTTGGGAGGAACAGGTAGAACATCTGTTGGAAGGAACAGGTAGAATATCTGTTGGGAGGAACAGGTAGAACATTTGTTGGGAGGAACAGGTAGAATATCTGTTGGGAGGAACAGGTAGAACATCTATTGGGAGGGATAGGTAGAACATCTGTTGGGAGGAGCAGGTAGAACATCTGTTGGGAGGAACAGGTAGAATATCTGTTGGGAGGAACAGGTAGAACATCTGTTGGGAGGAACAGGTAGAACATCTATTGGGAGGGAACAGGTAGAACATTAGCTTATGACGGATCAAGGTGAACATATGATGAATGAGTCAGGGATTAACATTTAATGAGACGCAGTTAATTAGAATATTTCAACATTTGAAGATATGCTCATTTTTTAAACAAATTTCTCCTGCAAACCCATCTTGTGTATTATATTAAAGCACTTAAGTACCTAATTATCGTCGAATCACTTCAACAATGAATGGCTTCACGTCCAGTTTCGTACGGATTTGCTCAGGCTATACCACTTCATATTTAACGCTTGTAGAATACGTGTGCAATTCATCCTCTCAGTACGTTGCATTTTATATGCAATCGAACAATCCTTTAAAAAAGCAACGAATAAGTAATATTTTCTATCCATCGGCTTCGTTAGGTGGGTTGCTTGGGTTCGTACGTCTTATGTTAGGGGGGTTGCTTGGGTTCGTACGTCTTATGTTAGGTGGGTTGCTTGGGTTCGTACGTCTTATGTTAGGTGGGTTGCTTGGGTTCGTACGTCTTGTGTTAGGTGGGTTGCTTGGGTTCGTACGTCTTATGTTACGCAAAACAGTTGCATTTCTTACGCAGTGACGGATCGAAAGAAGTGTTGGCCTTGAGACACATGTGATTCTCGACAGAGTATATGTATTCACCAGTTGGGGGTTTCCAGGCGTGGTGATACACGTGGATACAGTGATCTCGTTGGCCGCCGTATATCATCAATTATTGGCTAACGCCTCTGGAGATGCCTGTGTCGTAATGTATCCAATGACATTATTCATTATATATCATTATCACCTCGCGAGAAATGCTTGTATTTCCGCACCACGGAATGTTCAGTGGCCTGGCTGGCTAGTGGCTTGGCTGGCTAGTGGACTGGCTGGCTAGTGGCTTGGCTGGGTAATAGCCTGGCTGGCTAGTGGCCTGTAAGCAAACCTCACTGGGTTACTAAGCCTCAGACATTAGTACCCAAATGAGCCACAGAAACGTTTGAAAGTTACAGTGTCAGATTCCTTAACAAATGGAATGCACTAGAAAGTGATGAGGAGGCAGACGCCATACACAATTTGAAATATAGATATGATTGAACACAGAAGCCTCAGGAATCTGTACACAAGTTGAATGATGGTTGAGAGGCGGGACCAAAGAGCCGAAGCTTAACCCCCCGCAAGCACACTTAGACGAGTACGCAATATCATAAACAAGTAACTCTAGCAGTATTCACAAAGGAAATTTTTTAATGCATCCACCGAATCAATATTTTTTTTACTCTTTGATTCCTATTTTAGCTTCAAATAATTATTTAGACAACTAGTCACAATTAAATGGATACTTCTCGTATACACACTAAGGACAGATTGGCAATATAGATGAACATCGTCAGCCATATCAATGTATTCCTCTGGACGGTAGAGCGACGGTCTCCCTTCATGCAGGTCGGCGTTCAGTCCCCGACTCTCCAAGTGGCTGGCCACCATTCCTTCCCTCCGTCCCATCCCAAATACTTTTCCTGACCTCTTCCAAGTGCTATATAATCGTAATGGCTTAGCGCTTTCCCCTAATTATTCCCTCCCCTGCTGCAAAATGCAGTTGTCTTGCTCTGCGCAGAAGTAATTCCGGAGTCACGATGGTTCGCGAGGGGAAGCGAATCACACCGCCGATGACCACAAGTCTGAAGATGAAGAAGCGACGACGTTTCGGTCCGTCCTGGACCATTATCAGGTCGTGTGGACGGACCGAAACGTCGTGGCTTCTCCATCTTCTGATGTCTGGTTTGGTCATCAGTTCTTCAGCCACGTTAATGTGACTCCTCGTGTGAATCACACAGATATATCATGCTATCTCAGCTTCCACATAAAAGTCCTTCCACTTCAAAGAGCTCGAGCAACAAAGCTTGGCTAAATATCGATATTTTGCCACACGCAATAATGAATTTGCTGAAATAACAGGCGTATACAAGCTATTGAGCACAGCCTCCACGCTTGCCCGAAGGTAAATCAACCCCTGTCGACTCGCTTTGGTACAGGATAACGTATCTGGTTGCCAACAGCAAACAGCCAATCCGTACACTGCATTGGCCAAACAGGGTGATTTAGAGGGCGTGGTGACATCGAAGGCTTGTTAGACTCCATTGTTTTGTCAAAATCATTTCGCATTATCGGATAAAATTTAACTATGGTAAATCATCACATTAACTTAATGGAATTCTAGCTTAAACTAAATATTTTATTATTTATATCAGTGTAGTTAGTGTATATTTTCTGCTCTCTTCATCCAAAGGGGAGCTCCGCCCCCACATCCCCAGTCAACGTGGAGGGGTGACCTCTGTTGCGTTGGGGGTTGCATAATGCAGGGGGCGGGGCATTTACTCGGTGCACGGGGGTGAGAGCATGCAAGGTGAGGTGCCACGTGCACTGGGACGTGCATGATACAAGCGAGAGGTTCTAGGTGCACGGTTCATGGTCGGAGTTCAAGGGGTTAATGAGCTGAAGGAGAGGGAGGATTGTCTGGTGTGATTGTAGGTGTACTTGTAGTGGGTGTAGGTGTACTTGTAGTGGTTGTAGGTGTACTTGTAGTGGTTGTAGACTTGCTTGTGGTGAGTGTGTTTACTTGCGGTGGTTGGAGGCTCGAATGTGGTGGGTGTAGGGCCCAGCGCGGCGAACAAGGGAACCATATGAGCGTCAGGGCTGTCTGTAAGGGGGATCACGTCTCAATTAAATATTCATTGAGTGCGTGTATACAGTTTAGCTGTGCCGTGCTGTGGCATATTAGTCTACCTCTTCGATAACCTGGCTTTAGTAAGACCTTGAAGCTCGACTCCCTCTGTGTGTGTGTGTGTGTGTGTGTGTGTGTGTGTGTGTGTGTGTGTGTGTGTGTGTGTGTGTGTGTGTGTGTGTGTGTGTGTACTTACCTAGTTGTGCTTGCGGGAGTTGAGCTCCGGCTCTTTGGTCACGCCTCTCAACTGTCAACTGATGTACAGGTTACTGAGCCTACTGGGCTCTATCATATCTACACATATCTACACTTGAAGCTGTGTATGGAGTCTGCCTTCACCACATCATTCCCTAATGCATTCCATATGTCTATTACTGTGACGCTGAAAATATTCTTTCTAAATTTAGTGTGTGTGTCTGTGTCTGTGTCTGTGTGTGTGTGTGGTTGGGAGGAGTGGTGGGGAGGGGTCTGTGCACGCGAATGTGTACGTATGTGCGTTTAGCAGTTGAATAATACACCCTGAACTAATTCAACTACAGGGGCTAGTTTAGTTAGTACTAGCACCAACGATTCCCAATATTATTTCTAGTGTCGAAAGTGTTTGGGCTTGTTAGACGAATGGCAGTACAACTGTTAGTTGTGCTAGTAAAGCCACCACTTATAAACCAACTAGTAACCCTGCTAGTATTTCTACTGCTTGTATTAGTAGCAACGTTGCTACTAAACTACCACAATTATAACTATTTCTACTACTATTTGGATTATTATATCTTTGAGATTTTTTCTACAGTTTAATAGTGGGAAGAGAAAATGAGTTAACTACTGAAACTAATGCTATTACCCCCACCACGACCACTAGGCCTACTTCTACTGTATTATTAGGAAGTTACCGCCACCACAACTACTCGGCCTACTGCTACTAAACTACCTTTAATACGCAGTTACGCCCTGCACTGTCGTAGCTCCACACTGAAACAACGGACCTATTGAACGTGTGCACTCAGGCTCCTAAAAATGCATAGATGTTATTAATATATTCATGGCGGTAATTGGCTAGCCTGTGGAAGGGAGGTAAGATTGACCAACTTATTCCAGCGAGTTATTTATTATTTTTGATAGAGCGGCCAGCCGAGGGCTCCTGGCCCCGTGCCAATTAAACAGCTTCGACTATAGCTCCAGTAATGGCTGGCGATTGTGTAATTAAATTCCCCCGGCTGCGCTCACTGTGGAATTTTGCGCCGGGATTAATTATGATTTGTATTAACGTTATTATATATGGGTTGGGGCGTGTGCTCGCTCTCCTGGATGTGCTTGTGGGGTTGAGCTATAGCTCCCAACCCCAATGTCTCTATCTATCGGTTGATTTATACAAGGACGCCATTCTCTCACGTATATCGCATTTGATTTGGAAAGAGTAGAGAGTTTTTGACGGTCTCCATTTCTATAATTTTGTATGTCGTTATCATGTCCCTTTTGCTCCTCGTGGCCTCCTGTGTATTAAGGTACAGTTCACCGAACGTTTAACTGTAGCTCTCACCTCTCAGGTTCGGAACAAATGTCATATTTGCTAACATTTCTACTTTAATTATATCTTGTTTTCATTTTATACATTTAGGTTTCCATGCTGGAGCTGCATACTCAAAAGTTGGTCCAACATATGTTGTAAATAGCATTATAATTTAGTTTATTTCTAGATCCATGAAGACTATCCGCGCATTTTCAAGTTCTCGCCGTGACCCTCTGTTTCCCACCAGAAATGCATTCTTATTCATCCAATAAATTTACCAGCTCAGCTAACTTTTGTTGTGCTTGTATAATAATCTATGCCACTGGTGTCAAACACTTTCTCACAGTCGAATAAGATGCAGTCTGCCCACCCCTGTCTGTTCCGTTACATAAGTGTAATTTATGACGTAAAACTCGAAGAAGCTTATGAACAAATCCACAAGGGCCGTGATGAGGGTTCGAACCTATTGACGGGATGTTCCCAGATGCGCCTTCTTTTTGACGCGGTAAATTATTTTACCATGTTGTGGTACAGCTAACTAAGGCGCATCTGGGAACATCTCAAACGTAGGTTCGAACCCTCATCACGGCCCTTGTAGATTTGTTAATTTGATATATCACGTTATTGTGATTTCTGTATGTATCGAACAGGCTTTATACATATATATTTCTTATTATTTATATACATATATATATATATATATATATTTCTCTCTTTCTCTCTCTCTCTCTCTCTCTCTCTCTCTCTCTCTCTCTCTCTCTCTCTCTCTCTCTCTCTCTCTCTCTCTCTCTCTCTCTCTCTCTCTCTCTCTCACCCTCCCTTTCTCCCCATTTTCATTCCATCTCCATTTTCTTTAGCTCTGTGAAAACCTGGCTGGACAATGCCGACCAATTTGACAACTCGACAATCCATTCCCTCGGCGAGTTTTCTTAATGTTGAACTTTTCTTGGTGTGTTCGTTTCTGTTTGTCTCCGTTTATCTTAAGTTTTCTTTCAAATTTGTGCTCAAGTTCTTTACAATTTGCCTACTCTTAAGGTCAGTCATCCCATCTCACCCATTTACTCATCCTCTTACTCGCTAATCCTCTTATTCACTCTCACCCTCTTGTTCATTAGTTCTCTTTCATTCGGCGGATTATTCACTTGTTCCCTTCTCGCATGTTTGCATATTTACTCCCGTATTCATTCGCTTGGCCGTTCACTATTCCTCGTTCACCCCTACTCACTCACCCGCCCTCTCGTTTCCTCATCTCTCTTACTCATTTGCCTTCTCGTTTACTCAGCTTCTCACATAAATCTTCCTTCTTTCTTACTCATCTTTTCCCACATATTGTCATTCGCCACTTACTCTCTCCACTGCTTCTTCCTCCCCACTTCCTCTGTATCGGTAATAGTGATAAGAGAAATGGAAAAAGAGCGAGAGAGAAATGAGATGATTATCGTTCTTCTTTCCTTGTTATCCATGCTCATCTTCCAAAGAGGTAAGGGGGAGAAAAGGAATGAAAGGTGGAAAGGTGATATGAGAGGGAAGGGGAAGAGGGGAAAGAGAAGGGGAACTATGCATAAAATTTACTCATTCACTCAAGGTGGCAATTGATTAATTACCGTTTGATGGGTTGGGTAACCAGAGTGGGTGTGTGTGATAGCTCCTCTACCCCACCTCTCTCTCCGCTCTTCTCCTGTCTCTTCTCTCCTTTCTCATTCATATTTCCCATTCACCCTTCTCCCCCTTCTCTCTTAACCTTCTCTCATCTTGCTCTCTCTATCTCTTATCTCTTTAGCCCTTTCTCCTCTCAGATCCATACCACATTAGGCTACTCCTCTTCCTTCACATTCCTGTTCCTTTCTCCGTTTCGTGGATCTCATCCGGTCTTCCGCTTTCCTTCTCCAATTCTGTAATTCAATCACCTAATTTATCTTCCTGTTCTTTTCTTGATTTCCTTGTTCCCATTTTTCTTAGTCACGCGAGTCGAACTTTATCTTTACATATTACTTTCTCATCTGGAGAAAATGGTAGAGAGTGAGTTAATTAAGTGAGAAAGAGATGATGGATATGAGAATGAGGTGGGCGGTAGAGTTAAAGACAAACGTAGGCATGAGAATATCTCGCGATGAGGATGGAAAAGAAAGCTGAAAAAGAGATAAACTGAAAACGTTTCGGTTTGGGACGAAGGAGGGAAATGGGAGAAAATATAACGAGGGAGAGTTAAGGCCAGAAAGATGGAAAATGAATAGATAAGAGAAGTCGAAAGGAAGAGAAGAGAGAGGTGAAAAATATAACGATAGTATATAGACGAGTATTCGGAAGGGTCATATACCACTGACCTCTTATCTTGACCTCACTCCTGGCTGGTCAACGCGGCTCGGCGATTGTGGCAAATATTCTCCTATAACTCTCGGATATTTCTAAAGCTTTTGACAAGGTATGGAGCTGATGGCCTCTTTTGGGGGCTGCCACCGACGCATTCCTCCTGCGATCTTATTTCTTGCCCCTTCTTTTGATCCATTACAGTTGCGCTTCATGGCCTAACTTCAGCCCTTCTCTCGTCATCAATGGTGGTGTTCCGCAAGGTTGTCTTGCGTCATCAATGGTGGTGTTCCGCAAGGTTGTCTTGCGTCATCAATGGTGGTGTTCCGCAAGGTTGTCTTGCGTCATCAATGATGGTGTTCCGCAAGGTTGTCTTGCGTCATCAATGGTGGTGTTCCGCAAGGTTGTCTTGCGTCATCAATGATGGTGTTCCGCAAGGTTGTCTCGCGTCATCAATGATGGTGTTCCGCAAGGTTGTCTCTAGTCATCAACGTTGGTGTTCCGCAAGGATTTTCCTCGTCCATCTCCCTCATTGCTACTTGGATATATTTATTTCTTCATTCATGAGCCTTCTACTCTTCATTCGTGAGCCGTCTGCACTTCATTCTTTAGCCTTCTGCACTTCATTCTTGAGCCTTCTGCACTTCATTCTTGAGCCTTCTGCACTTCATTCGTGAGCTTTCTGCACTTCATTCGTGAGCTTTCTGCACTTCATTCATGAGCCTTCTACTGTTCCTTCATTGTGTTCTGCTATTTGCGTTGAATATTGGGGTCCTCAGCCTATTGGGGGAACTCTCTTATTTAAATGTTTAAAACAAAACTAAAATTGTAACTTTACTTTTAAGTAATCGCTTATTACAGCTTTACTTTGAAAACTCTTTCTTATTGCTAGCTTTACTTTGAAAACCCTTTCTTATTGCCAGCTTTACTTTGAAAACTCTTTCTTATTGCCAGCTTTACTTTGAAAACTCTTTCTTATTGCCAGCTTTACTTTGAAAACTCTTTCTTATTGCCAGCTTTACTTGGAAAACACTTTCTTTATTACGGCTTTACTTTAAAAATATTTATCCTGAGCCTCTGTCCTTAAGTGATATCTTAGGAATTGGAACAACTTTGTGTTTTATCCTGGAATCCTCATTTTTTTTAAATTTTCTAAACGTACTTTATCCAAGCTTGGGAATTAGTGTACTTTTCTAAGCTTGCGAATTATTATACTTTTTGTCCTGGTGCACAGTACTGTGAGCGCAACTCTGCTGGAGCCTGAACAAATGCTTCCACACCTCTCGTGACGGTCACTGTCAACTGTTCTGCAACTGTGTGTGCTTATTGACTAGTTCATCTACACTCGTTTCTGGACCCAATAACCGGTTTCGCTGTCTGTCTTCTTGCCTGTCTCTTTCTCTCTTTCTGTCTTCTCTCTTTCTCTCTTGCCTGTCTTCTCTTTCTCTGTCAACCATTGGTTATCTCTCTCTCTCTCTCTCTCTCTCTCTCTCTCTCTCTCTCTCTCTCTCTCTCTCTCTCTCTCTCTCTCTCTCTCTCTCTCTCTCTCTCTCTCTCTCTCTCTCATCAAATCGTCCTCTGTCTCTACCAGCCAACTAGCCTGAATTCTGTGTCGACCTATCGGTCTCCCAGGACAGGTGACCGTTCTCTTTCATCGTAACTGGTGTCGAGTCTCAATATACAGTTACCAGTCACTCAGTATGCAAATAAAGTGTGCCTTTGAGGATCGCCGACTTTAGCATTCAAAACACGAAACTTACATATAAAAACACCGGTATTCAAGACAATTTCTTCTGGGGTTGAGGGGGAAGGGGTGAGGAAAGACTTAAGAGGGCCCCAGGGAAGGGGGGATGAGGAGGAACTAAGGAGACTTTAGCAGTTTTGGAAGAGAGAACTGAATTTATTACTGTCAGTTGTATGACTGTGGCTATCGCTCCTCCTCACCCAACGAGGATCAATATATCTTCTGTTGAAGATCAATATATCTTCTGTTATCTGATTTTTCCATATGCTTTCCTCTTGAGCATCCATCTTGTTCTCCACATCTTCATCTCCGCCTAGGCAGATAATTATCTCCTCTCCACTTCGTTTATTTTAGCATCCTATCCACTTTCTTCTTGACGGTTAATCTTGTCTATCCCACAAATTTCCCTCTCGTCTCCTAGCAACCTAACAAGCTCTCCCATAGTTCCCTTCCCTTATTCTGTTTGCCTAGCAATGTTACATCTATATTCCTAGCCTCCCTGTTCCTGCCCTCTATACATTCATCGCCTCTTCACTCCTCATTAGCTTGTTTCTCTACCAAACTCCTTTGCTCCTTTCTTCATTTATAGATTTTAGGCCTATACAAGTTATTAGGAGGTTCATAGGTAGAAGACTGGATGTTATAATTTACTAGGAGGAATAGGAGACCCATTCTAGCTATGGTCTTCCCTATTTTTTTCATCCTAGCTCTTCTGTTGTCCGTTTATTTTTATTTTAGTCTACCTGGTAACCGTCTTTTATGCAGCCCCTCTTCCTAAGGTTTCCCAACGTCAAGAAAATGGTCAGTTTAAAGTGGTCTCTCCTAACCTACCAGAGGACCCAAAACAGAAAACGGGACTGTCACTTTCACGAGCCGCTACTATTTTCTAGTACGACAATTTTTGGCCTTGTGTAACGCATGCGATCGTAAAGCGATGATCTTTATCGGAGGACAGGTTGTCCTAGTCGACATAGAAATTGTTTCTACTCGCTAAACCGTCAATCATCCATCATCTGTTTGCTTATTCCTTTCACTCTCTTAACCAAGCATTCCATCTGGCCTCTGCCCTTAGCTGCCCCGGCTCTCCTCGTTCACGTAGAGCAGTGTTCCCCGCCGGGCCAGTAGCCGTCTGCATGTCTTGGGCAGCCCCTACCAGCCTAGTTGTAATGCCAACTTGGAGATAACCCAAATGGGTCGCCCTGAGACAGGACTCCTTACGTACGCCCTGAGACAGGACTCCTTACGTACGCCCTGAGACAGGACTCCTTACGTACGCCCTGAGACAGGACTCCTTACGTACGCCCTGTCTCCTTTGGCCGATTGACTACCAGCACCCCTATGGTTTGATCCCATGCCACAGCCCATCCTCCTGTTCTGGTAGTACTTATAGGAACGATGAGGACCATAATACATATACCGTCGTACAACACAACTGGAAAGTAGAAATCAGTACTATTGCATTTGGACAAACCAGAAAAGATTAACTATTTATATTGGAAAGACAAACTAATCTAACTTAACCATAACCTTTCTAGGCCTAATACACGATATCTGAGGCCTAATGTAGTACATATGTGTGCTATACTAGGCCTAGGAATATTTTAAGTTTGTTTTTTAGCTTAATTTGTTCGTTCTCTATGAAGTGAATAGTATAAAATTCTACTATCTAATTGCCTAGTAATGACAATCTTTGTACTATGGTGCACATAGTTACAAAACCTACTATGTAAACAGGAGGATGGGTTGCAGGCCACCTCGTTCACTAGTTCTCTCCTCCCCTCTGGTCGCTATATCTATATTGTTTGTCATTATTAATTACCTGTAACTGGTAATTAATTAATTACCAGTTGTCATTATTAGTTACCCACGCTATACAGCAGTAAACACAGGCACAGACTGTATCTTTGTACAGTGACAAAATACTTTTCCACGCAGCACCATACAGGGAGCTTCTAAACAACCTGTTAGCTAGAAAACACTCACAACTAGGAGAGAGTAAATGATACACAACAGTCAGAGTAGTCAGATATGATTTGCTATGAACAAGCGAAGTTTTCAGAGGATCTGTTCCAGGAACTGTTGTTCATGATCTGTTAGCGACCAAGCACTCGGGGTAGAGTCCTACATAGCCATCATTGCACACGATGCAAAATGTTATGATAATTTGAATAGAGACTGTAAAATGCTGTGGAGAAATTAAACAAAACGCTGCAGAATTGATGAAAGAAATGGTTATTGGATTGCAATACGAATTTGTGTTTGATGAGAAAGGGTAGATTGTAGAGAAGACCAGCAGGACAGTATACGATAAAAAGGAACCATCTCTGTAAATATGTTAATTATTCAAACCAAGGTGAAGACTATTTGTAGGATAACATCAGCGGCATGTGCGAAACTAGAAGATCACAACGGCCTTTAGATTTTTCGATTATGAAGCATTCAAAACACTGCCCGCCAAACACACAGAGGGGGGACCAAAGAGCCAGAGCTCAACCCCCGAAAGTACAACTAGGTGAGTACACACCGAAACTACGACGTTGGTACAACGTTCAAACAAGTTTTAACACCTAATCAGTTATAACAATCAATATAGCAAGTTATAACAACGTTCTAATACGTCATAAACACGTTAAGCCAAGAAGTAACAACTTTATTACACGTTGTAACAAGCGGAAAATAGAGACAGTTACGGTTTGTGTTTTACATGTACCACGTACGTGAGACCAGTCCTAGATTAGGCAGAACAAGGGCATGGAAGGATCCAAGGAACTCAAAGACTGAAAGGAAACACAACTTCAGCGCAAGGGACGTGGGAAAATTAACTGAACTGGATGAGAAAGTAGAAGTCAGTTCCTTACTCAACTTGAAGTCAAAATGACGAGAGAAGTAGGCTGGGAGTCATTTCACGAGACACTGCCTCTCGGAACCCTGAGCCCAAGAGACGGAGCTCGATTCAGCAAGCACACATGGGTGAGCATGCGCGCGCTCACGCCCGAACACACTCCGTCCACCCCCCCCCCCCCACCAGTAGTCGTCGTCCCCCCCCCCCCCCCCCCTAACCATTGGACACTGGCCATTTCCATACGTTGACACAAGTTTTTGACCGGACCTATAAAACTGCCGATAGAAATATTGCACCATTAAGGAAACTACCCATGTTTACCTTATCTCACACTCCAACACTTCCTTCGCTTCCTTGTGGGTGAAAATGGGTTGAATGGTCAGGGCGTCTGAAGTCAATTTGAAGTCAAAATTTGGAGTCATTTTGGATGCTTTGAATTCATTTGGCAGTGTTTTTGTCTAGGCGTTTGGGGGAATCTTTGGTAGTTATTAGGTTCAAATCCATATCCATGGGTTCCCGAAGCACACACACTTCACCGACTGAACCACGATGAGCACTAAAGCACTTTATGTGTTCGGAGAGTCCAGAGATAGGAGTTCGATCCCATTACAGGGCTCCAATATTTTCTCGTCACGTTCTTGTTCCCAACGTGTTCAGAGATGTTAAGCTGAGAGAGATAATGTTGTGGATTTTATCTGATCTGATCTTTTTTCTCTTTTTTTTTTTTTAGTTTTTTCTTCCAGATTAACGAGTGATGGCCTAAGTGGTCTCTTTGTTGTTGAGAATCTCTCTCTCTCTCTCTCTCTCTCTCTCTCTCTCTCTCTCTCTCTCTCTCTCTCTCTCTCTCTCTCTCTCTCTCTCTCTCTCTCTCTCTCTCTCTCTCTCTCTCTCTCTCTCTCTCTCTCTCTCTCTCTCTCTCTCTCTCTCTCTCTCTCTCTCTCTCTCTCTCTCTCTCTCTCTCTCTCTCTCTCTCTCTCTCTCTCTCTCTCTCTCTCTCTCTCTCTCTCTCTCTCTCTCTCTCTCTCTCTCTCTCTCTCTCTCTCTCTCTCTCTCTCTCTCTCTCTCTCTCTCTCTCTCTCTCTCTCTCTCTCTCTCTCTCTCTCTCTCTCTCTCTCTCTCTCTCTCTCTCTCTCTCTCTCTCTCTCTCTCTCTCTCTCTCTCTCTCTCTCTCTCTCTCTCTCTCTCTCTCTCTCTCTCTCTCTCTCTCTCTCTCTCTCTCTCTCTCTCTCTCTCTCTCTCTCTCTCACTCTACTGTTTTGTACCAGTTTTAATGTGTACCTGTGTCTTGTCCTGTACTGTTTGTTCAGTTGGCCAATGTTTCGTGGGTGTTTGTCACCAACTCGTTCAGTGTGTTTGTTTCTAGCTTGTTCAATACGTGCTTATCGTTCAAACGTTCAAGGTGTGTTTGCCACGCGTTGAATGGGCACACGCACACACGCGCTCACACGCGCGCGTGTGTGTGTATTTACTATTTGTGTCAGGAGAATTGAGCTATTAGCTCTTGTACCCTACCTTTGTAACCAATTTATTTTTCCTCTGTTATGTCTACTATATATATTTCTTTCTAACACACACACACACACACATCCCCAGGAAGCAGCCCGTAGCAGCTGTCTAACTCTCAAATACCTATTTACTGTTAGATAAACAGGAGCATCAGGATGAAAGAAACTGTTTCCCCATTTGTTTCCGCCTCCGCCAGCAATCGAACCCAGGCCATTCGGAATACAACCCCCGAACGCTGTCCACTCAGCCGCGAGGCCTCTCGAGCACGCGCGCGTGTGTGTGTGTGTGTGTGTGTGTGTGTGTGTGTGTGTGTGTGTGTGTGTGTGTGTGTGTGTGTGTGTGTGTGTGCGTGTGTGTGTGTATGTGTGTGTGTGCGTGTGTGCGTGTGTGTGTGTGTGTTTCTCCCTAACTCGTTCAACTCGTTTTAATATTCCTTCATTTTCTCGCTTCCGAGTGTAATTTGCACTTCTCATCGCGACAATTACATTGTTAATTTTTCCCCGCCGGTCAGATGATGTTAATTAAGGTGATAATTACATTTTCCATTTTTTGTCTCAGCCATCCTCGCCTTACTGCAAATTGTAACGAATGTATTAGTCAAACAAGGACAGTCGGGCCTGTGTAGTTGTTTGTGATGCGGAGGATTGTTATGAACGGGGAGATGTTGCTTAATGTATTTGTCCTAAATAGTTTTTATTTGTTTTTTTTTTATTTTGTGTACTTATTTAACTGTGGTTGTAAGTGTTGAGTTTCAGCTCTTTGGTGTATAAGTTTTATGGTCAAGGATTCATCATGTATTTACGCCTCCACTTACGAAACCTGTAAATCTTTACTCAGTTATGGATACTTTGTCTTTATTAAAGAGTTAACGAGCAAGGAAACACTTAGAGGTCATTCTTGACATTAGAATATTATTATTCAACATCCTAGTGGCGTTTCGGAACTCATAAACTGTTTAATAAATCCAAACTCAGGAGCCACGATTGAGGAAAGATGTACAGGTTTCGTAAGGGGACACGCAAATGCTTCATGAATTCTGGCCGTGGTTATTTGAACCATTATACATACACATGATATGTATGGATATCTTTCCAACACTTCAGTGACTATGTATAATAGGCGACTGTACTTCTTCAGTTGTTCCTGGATGAATCCTTTCCACAATGTTCCTGTCCTTCCCATCACCCGTGATTCACCCATCACGGTAAAGGCATCCATCACCCGTGTAGTTCTCTTCCCTCACAAACCACATAAACTCCCAATAGCTCAGTTTGTGCTATGCTTTACCCAGTGATTCAGTCTTTATATATTATCGACATGATTACAGTATTTTCTTGTTGCATATTTAACACATACCGGTTGCAGGCGATGAGTCACAATAACGTGGCTAAAGTAAGTTGACAAGACCACACACTAGAAGGTGAAGGGACGACGACGTTTCGGTCCGTCCTGGACCATTCTCAAGTCGATTGTGACAACATACCGCTTCTTCCACCTGCGATTAGTTGTACAGAACCATCAGTATTGGCAGAGCATTCAATTGGTTAGATTATCAAGAGTAGTGTACCTATAGTGAGACTGTGAAGTATTTATGTCACCTTGGGAATGAGATCTCTCCCCTTAAGACCCTCACAGACCCTACAACTGGCTAATGAGACCCTACAACTGGCTTATGACTGGTCATTCACTGTCGTAAACAATGGTCCAGGAATAATTTAAGTGGCAGAAATTTTTAGCACTTAAATGAAAAGCGAATTGCCTTGTATTAATGTCACCTCGCTGGACTTTTTCCCCACTGTCCTCTTCCCCACCTTCCCCACAGCTACCACTTGACCATTTCCACGAGTGTGAGAGAGTCCGAGGAGCATGCATCCCCCTCGAGCAGGTATTTCCTCTCAAAACAGGGCCGTGAATCACTTAAAATTGCGCCTTTCGCTCGGGACATGTGGGTGATATATCCTCAGTCATGTAAATATTATTACTGTCTTCCTTCCTCTCCTTTCCTTCTCCTTTACTCCTCTTTCCTCATTCCCCCCATCGTTGTTTCCCCTCTTCTTCACTCGTTATCTCCTTCCCTTTCTTCTCCGCTTTGTTTTGTTTTCATAATCAACCATTTTTCTTCATCTACTTGTTGCTGCGTATCCTCCTTTTCCTGATGCTCTTCTTTCCCATTATTCTGTTTTTCTTTTGTTCTTTCTCTTCCTCATACCACTTCGCCGCCTCTTTCTTCCTCCTTCTTATAACGTATTTGCGGTCTGAGTGTTATTTTTCGACTCTTAATCATATAAATTGTTTAATATCATTCAAGGTAAAATGTACAGTATACTCCTTATTATTCACCTATTGTCACATCTCCCAAGTTATCGCTGTTTGTCTGTGTTTCTGAGGTTATTAAACCTTAATATATACTTGTGTTTTTGTTCGGCGTTTTCCATTCTTTTCACTCTCTCTCTCTCTCTCTCTCTCTCTCTCTCTCTCTCTCTCTCTCTCTCTCTCTCTCTCTCTCTCTCTCTCTCTCTCTCTCTCTCTCTCTCTCTCTCTCACGCACACAAATATATTAAGTGAGATAATCAGGTCTCAGAGGTGTGTGATGGTTAATTAGGCAGCAAGAGGTGTAACCAACCAGGTGAAAATGCCAGATGAAGACCCGATAGAAGCTCTGAGAACTGAGTAGGTGAGGGGAGATGAGTTAATGTGGGGGAGTGAGGGGAGACGAGTTAATGTGTAGATTGAGCGAGCGAGGGAAAACTAGTTTCATTTGAGCAAAGAGGAATGAATTTGTTGAATAAGGGACATAAGAGGTAGATTCATTTGGAGATAAGGGGAGAGTAGTTTGTTAATGAGGGGAGAGTAGGTTGTTAGTAGGGAGAGCGGACATTATGATTGAGAGAGAGAAGGGGGGTAGGAATGTAGTAGTGAATGAGGGTGATAGGTTTCAACGAGAACATAGCGAGTGATTGAGGGAAGATGAATTAATGTGAGGACGGTGTGCTTGAGTGAGGGATGAGGAGATAATGTGATGAGTGAGCACACTGGAGATAATGAGGACGCAGGGGGTGGGTAAATATTCATCTTGATTGGCCAGAGCAAACTGCACCGCCCGAAGAAAACTCTTGTGTGTGTGTGTGAGTGTGTGTGTGTGTGTGTGTGTGTATGTGTGTGTGTGTGTGTGTGTGTGTGTGTGTGTGTGTGTGTGTGTGTGTATGTGTGTGTGTGTGTGTGTGTGTGTAAGGAGGGCGTGTCTTTTAATCTGCCTTTATTTTGATGGTAGGAAAGTAGATGACTGGCAGAAGAATCAGATAGACAGAAGAGTTCCGGAGACATGGGAAACAGAATGAGACATTGAAACAGACGAGGGACGTGGAGACATTAGGAGAGAGAAGAGAGAATCAGAGACATTAAGAGAGAAAAGAGAGACAGAGACATATTAAATAACACGAAAGATAAACAAGAGTTGGAAAATATTTGGAGATGATAAAAAATGTTATTGAATGTTCTTTTGAACATAAAGTCATTTGAGAACATATATCAAAATATATGAAACCATCACCCTATAATATATCATGCACACTTTTTTTGGGAGGGGGTGGGCAGGGATTAGCCCAACGGTCCTAGGAAGAAAACTAAGAACCCATTGTAATCTTATAATTAATGATAGGACATGAAGAAACCTTTCATGTGAAAGAAAGTGTTTTCTTTCTAGAAAACACTCAGGAAATTATCTACGACAGTTCAAGTCAATAAACCATGACTTCTTCCCTATCACCACCGAAAGCTGCCTATCAACTTAAAAAAAAAAAAAAAACTGATCCATTACACCAATTTTAAAACTTTTCAAATCAAATGTTTTATTCATAATTGGTTGAATAAAACCAAAAGTAAAAATAGTGAAAAAGTTAAAAAATAAACTTTATTTCATCATTTATAACTGAAATAGGGATAAGTTTGCATACAATTCCATCTGTAACATATGAATAAGGCCCAATATTAGCATAGCATGTTGATGTTGCTAATATATATTCTACATTTCGAACTTTTTGTCCCCCCAGAAAATAAATTAAATTTCGTTTTCTAAATTATTTTTTGTAAGCCTTTCCCTCCATTGTAAACATGAGTACTGAATACTTTCGGTTGACACTATTCTTCTTATCCCTTCCACTCCCTTTCCATTTTCCTCTCCCACCCAGCAGATGAAGGAAGTCGGAGCCATTAACGAGATTAAGTCAGTTTTGGGATTTTGGGTAATTCACCTGGTTTGATTTACTCAGCCCCTTCCTTTAGCTTCCCCTTCCTTCCTTTCTTCTCTTAATTCCCTCCTTCCCTCTTGTCCTTCCTATCTCGGCCTTCAATCTCTTTCTCCATATTTATTTTCCCTCCTTCCTCTCTTCCTCACCTCGCACCTCTTTCTCCCTCGTTCCTCACATTCTCTTCTGCTCCTTCCTTCCCTCTTTCTATCTCCATTATTTCGTTGTGCGCCTACCCCTCCATTTCATCTCCTGCTATCTCTCATTCTTATTTTCTTCTATTCCCCATCCTCTCATTTTCGATCCTATTTTCCTCTTGCACCCACGTCCCTAACGTCTCTTCCATACGTATCTCTTTATCCATCCCTTCCCGATTTTTCTGCTTCTGGAAATCAGTTTTCTCTCTTCTCTCCTTCCTAGCTTCTCTACATTGTCCTTTCTTACATATCTCCATCCTTCTCTTTCCTTTGACAATTTATCCAATACTTCGTACCGTTCTCTTCCTATCCCTTCTTCCTTTCCTACCTATTACTTCCGCCCCTCTTCTGGATCTCCCTCCCTTCTCCCCTACCTCACCTCCCTATCTCCCCCCACCTCCTCCGCCTCTCCTTCTCATCCCCATCTCACCCACTAAAAGCAAACTGCGGTCATTTAAACAGATTTAGTTCAGAGACGGAAAAACCTAAATTCAGGCTTTCCTCCCCCCCCCCCTCGTCCCTTGTGTGTGTGTGTGTGTGTGTGTGTGTGTGTGTGTGTGTGTGTGTGTGTGTGTGTGTGTGTGTGCCTGTCTGTCTGTCTGTCTGTCTGTCTACCAGTGTGCCAGACTGTCTTGCTTCCTGGCGCTCTCTCTCACTCTCTCTCTCTCTCTCTCTCTCTCTCTCTCTCTCTCTCTCTCTCTCTCTCTCTCTCTCTCTCTCTCTCTCTCTCTCTCTCTCTCTCTCTCTCTCTCTCTCTCTGTATGTATGTATGTATGTATGTATGTATGTATATATATATATATATATATATATATATATATATATATATATATATATATATATATATATATATATATATATATATATATATATAACATGGTAGAAATGTAACAAAAAATATTTACTGATACTCAAATACTATTCTTCTCTCACCTTCGGTATACATGTTTTATTTTTCCCTTGTGTATATTAAGACGGTGTTTGGCTGTTTTTCTTTCCCTTCGTGTTGTCGGGTAGCGGGTAGGTGTTTATCGCCGCTTGGCTGTGTGTCTGCTTTACTGGTTTTATGGGATAGCAGAATGGGTGAGGCGGCGGCCTGTTTTGCTCTTGGCCGAGGTCTTATATTGCCCAAGTTGTTATACGAGAGGAAATGTGGGTTTTTTTAGCGTTTTGTTTTTCGATGACACGAGGGGTGAGAACTGTGGAATGTTGTTTAATTATAAAAGGCGGTGTTTGGGAGGTAATTAGGGTAGAGAGGTAGGGGGGAGGTATGGCAGGTTGGGCTTCGTTTTATAGGTAAATGGGCAAGTTTAGTGTCTTGAGGGTAAGAGTAATTGGTTACGAGAAATGGTTGTGAAAATTAAGGTAGGATGCGTAGGTAGCTTGGCTTGGATATGGTTGTGTTATATACCTATGGGAAGGTAATCAGATAAATTATCTTGTTAAAAAGATAGTTGAATATAAGTAGATAGGTAAATTGACTTGGAAATATGTTAGCTGTATGCACCTGGGTAGGTAAACTGACTTGCCCCATTTTAAATGGGGAAGTAATAAGCCAGTATTTGTGCCTAAGTAAATAGGTTAATAGACATTACTATTTTGTAAACCTGTCGATATAAATATACACGTGTTACCTTGAACTAGTAATGGTAGGCTAGTTCTGAACGAGGTAGGCACTGTGTGTGGGTGTGGCTTGGGAAGGTAGGTGGTGTCTGGGATAGGTAAGCTTGTGTGGGTTTGGGTAAGAGGGTTAAGGGTTAGGCCGGTTTGTGACTCGGCTTGAGTTAGAGCTCCAAGGATGATGAAAGTTAGGAAGAGAAACACGGAACGATAAACGAGGGGAATACCTATGAAACAGTAAAGAAAGAATAAGAAGGGAGCGAAAGAGGTAAGTAGAAAAAAGAAGACATGGCGAAAAAACAAATAAATACAAATAAATAAGAGAAGCGTGAAATGATAATAAAGGGAATCAGAGAAAATAGGAGATGGGAGAGAGGGGAAAGGGTTAGGAGACAGATGGTAGGGTAAAAAAGGCAGAGGAAATAGAAGGAGCAACACAGGAGGAGGAGAACAAGAGAATTAAATCCACCGAGAGATGTAAAGTCAGTGAAGCGATTTATTTATACAGGAGATGAAGTTCACACGTACCTGAGGCTTTGCCCTAAACCGCAAGGTGATGGTGGTGGTGGTGGTAGGGATGGTGGTTATGGTGGTGGTTCTGCTGGTATTGTACCTGTTTCCGTTACACATGTTGGTACCGGTTGGAGGCGATGAGTCACAATAACGTGGCTAAAGTATGTTGACCAGACCACACACTAGAAGGTGAAGGGACGACGACGTTTCGGTCCGTCCTGGACCATTCTCAAGTCGATTGATACCGGTTCCTGTGCTCCTGGTATCCCCGTTGGTGCTGCTGCTGCTGCTGCTGCTCCTGCTCCTGCTCCTGCTCCTGCTCCTGCTACTTTACCTCACCTCGTAGACAACTGCTACAGTGCTCCTAAACTTAAACATATGTTGTGGAACATTAGCTCCTCTTGGAAGAGTGAGAGAAGTCAGCCTGGAGGATAATCCCCACGAACCCTGTACTTCGGCTTATCGAGCTTCTTCCCCTACCCCGCTGGCTAACTATTGATCTTCCCCAGGATGCAACCGACAGCAATTTCCAAGCTCCCAGATACCTATTTTACTGCTAGGTAACCAGGCGTATGAGATGAAAGGAAACGTGTCCAACCATTACTGTCCTGCCTGAATTAACTTTGTTTTCAATAATCTTAATGAGCACTCGTCCAGAACGTTGTTCATTACGTATGTTAGACTAGTTCTTAAATATGCAGCGACTGCTTGCAGCCTTTCCCCGCTCCCATCACAGAGCAGATCACGGGACTAGAGAAAGTTTAGAGCCATCAGACTGGTCCCAGAGCTGAGAGGAATGAGTTGAAGGAGTCCTTGCAACTCATTCTGACTGACTGAGAGTGACTGACTGAGAGGTCAACGCCCTCACCTCAGCGGAATGTTGTTGTGGTTTTAGATTCAGCTACTGGGAACAAAAAGTTCCAAGTAGCACTGGCTATGATAAGCCCGTAGTGGACTTACCTGGCACAGGAGCGGGGTTGTAACTGAGTAGAGATAAGAAAAATGAGAGATATGATCAAAACATAGAAAGTACTTAGAAAATAGACATGAATATTTTTAAATGTGAATGCAGTAAAAGCGTGAGAAATGAATCATTGCATTAATCTAAGAACTATCGGAAGGCGGGGCCAGGAGCCTATAGCTACACCCTGCAACCACGTCTAGGTGAGTACACATATATGGCCGAGCAGACGAGCAGAGTCTCGGTCTACGAGACCGAGTTCGATTCCCGTTCGAGGCAAATAGAAATGAGCAGTTTCTTTCACCTGATGCTTCGGTTCACCGAGCAGTAAAAAAAACTGTTGAGGGTTGCAACCTGCGGATGTATGTGTGTGTACTCACCTAGATGTGCTTGCTTACTTGAGCTTTGGCTCTTTGGTCCCGCCTCTCAAGTGTTTTAAACGTGGTAGAGTGAAAATAGATGGAGGAGTCAATACATTAAACAACCGACAACCAGAAAGGCTTGCTAACTAAGAACTAACAACTCGATCCTGCAAGGACAAACAAATAATAAATACATAGACACACACACATATATAAATACATATACACCCCCCCCCCCCCCATCCTTCCAACCCTCTCCTAGTGTGAAAAAAATTTAATGATTAACGATAACGTAGAATTTTATTTGATAACGATATTAAATTAATTTCTAGTCAACTTGATAGTTTTTCAGAAGAGCCAGGTAATGTGATAGATTACTGGTACAAGTGGCAGGATTATCCATATCATTAATAACAGCAGTGAACAATGTTGATGGATTACCTTTTGGATTACCTTGTTGAACTGGTTCAGATGCAGGCTCGTCCTCTCCATTTGTAATGGAACAATATAATTCAAATTTGTTTTTAGCACATCCACACATGTCAGTGTACATGTGTGGTTTTTAATATAACATGTGTGGTTTTTAATTTAAACCACACATGTCAGAAAATGAAGAAACGTCTACTTTCCAGTCCGTTTTGGAAGTGTTAAGTCTGCAGACACAAACAATGCTCTCTTCTGTAATTTTAGGGAGTCTAATCATACCCTACTACTGGCTCACCATAGCCCGTGCTACTTGGAACTTTTTGTTCCAAGTAGCGAATCTTAAACAACAACAACTAATCATACCTATTGATTAGTCTTCTAAAATAATCTTTCTTGTCTCTACTCTTCACAGACGCCGTCTTGTCGACGCTGCTCTGATACACAACCTTCCCAACATGAACTTCAGTTCTGGCTTTGTTGCTGTTCACTCTTTCCTTTCACAGTACATGCTCAAATGCCCCAACTTTCATAACAAACGTGATCTGACTTAAACTGTGCCCCTTGTTCTTATTCTGACCCATTTTTCTTATTCTTACTCTTGCACATTTTCTTACCTTCCTCGTATCCTTGCCTTCATCCTATTCCTTATCTTTCATCTTATTCTTATTTTTTCTCTTATCTTCTCACCTCTCATCTCACTCTTATATTTGTCTGTCCTTTCCTCTCTTCTATTGCAAGACTTGATCGATAATGGTCTTAATTGACTTAATTGATAAAATTAAATGTAATTGATAAGACTTAATTGATAAACGGACCGAAACATCGTCGTTTCTCCATTTTCTGGTGTGTGGTCTGGTCATCTTATCTTCCTTATCTTCAGCCACGTTATTGTGACTCATCATCTGCTTAGCGTTACAAATTTAACATTATTTCCATTATACAAAATGAATTTTATGTATATTGGAATCCGAATATTTGTTATCAATTTGGTTAAAAAATTAATAATATTAGTCAAGATGGATTTAAGAAGGCGAATATGCCCACTTTCCTTATACAAATATAGACATTCCTCTTATACAAGCATATACATTCTACTTATATAATCAACCACCCACATACACCACCACCCGCATACGCCAGCACCCGTACACAACGCCACCCATGTACACCCACCCACCCAATAAGCCACAGGCTGACAATGTCAACCACCCACAATACTAGCCATCAGGCCACCCACCGCCCTCACCAATAATCCATACCTTTAAGAGCCGGGTACAACACACACTCCACGGGTCACATTTTTCACGAAGGGGGCACAGCCTTCCATGGGGAATGTATCGGTTAGCGTAGCTCGCTCCTATCCCCTGGGGGACCCTGGGGTCACTCCTCTCCCCTGGGGGACCCCGGGGTCACGCTTATCCCCTGGGGGACCCTGGGGTCACTCCTCTCCCCTGGGGGACCCTGGGGTCACTCCTCTCCCCTTGGGGACCGCGGGGTCACGCCTATCCCCTGGGGGACCCTGGGGTCACTCCTATCCCCTGGGGGACCCTGGGGTCACTCCTATCCCCTGGGGGGACCCTGGGGTCACGCCTATCCCCTGGGGGACCCTGGGG
Organism: Procambarus clarkii; assembly: GCF_040958095.1. NCBI lineage: Eukaryota > Metazoa > Arthropoda > Malacostraca > Decapoda > Cambaridae > Procambarus > Procambarus clarkii. Next base: position 16,298,737 of record NC_091207.1, on the reverse strand, counting down.
TCACTCCTATCCCCTGGGGGGACCCTGGGGTTACGCCTATCCCCTGGGGGACCGCGGGGTCACGCCTATCCCCTGGGGGACCCTGGGGTCACTCCTATCCCCTGGGGGGACCCTGGGGTCACGCCTATCCCCTGGGGGACCCTGGGGTCACACCTATCCCCTGGGGGACCCTGGGGTCACTCCTATCCCCTTAGGGAACCCCGGGTCACACTCTCCTTACCCTGGGGACTACAGGGCGCTCGCCCTTATCCCCAAAGGACCCCATTTTGCTAGCCACTGCCCATCCATATCTCCCTTCCGCCTCCTTATCCCCCCCCCATCCCTGCTTGACCTCGTTGACAACCCGTATAGAGGCGGGGACCAATATATGGCACCCCTGGCCTCTCCTCTCCTCAGTGCCATGAGATGAGGGCCTCGTTCTGGCTCTCACGCCCTCATGCACTTCCTCAGCTCAGCGAAATTCCTTTGGAAACGCAGACTTGTATATTTTTAATAAATCTGAGGTATATATATTCCTTTTTTTTTACTCCCTTCGCTTGGCGGAGTAGGGGAAGGAGGGTATTTATTTAGAAAAATACGAGAGGTAAGGTGGTTTCCTGTTTGTGTGTCGGGAGGTGGAGGGGGGGGGGGGTCCTTTTTTAGCACTCAGTCTCTGCCAGACTGAGTTTCTATCCTGTCTTCATCCCCCCTTCTCATTCCCACACCCGTCCCAATCCGGTGCTCTGTCCCTTCTTTCCTGTCACCGTTCTCTCTCTCTCTCTGTCTCTCTCTCTCTCTCTCTCTCTCTCTCTCTCTCTCTCTCTCTCTCTCTCTCTCTCTCTCTCTCTCTCTCTCTCTCTCTCTCTCTCTCTCTCTCTCTCTCTCTCTCTCTCTGCGTCACTAAATCTTTGCCATTCTAATAAAACCCAGAGTAACCCTTTCAATACATCACACACGCGCGCTCGCACGCGCAAGGACCTTCTTATAAATGTTTTTTATTTTCCCTAAGATAAAACGAATTATTACCCTAATACGTAATTCTCCCCCACCCATATCCCTCTTCCCCAAACCCCCCAACTTAAACCCTCCCCTCACTCCCCACCTCCCCACACTCCCCACCTCCCCACACTCCCCACACATCCCATTCAACCAACGCCGCCATGACTCTTAGTGTGAAATACTGTTTATTCATAACACAAAAGTGATAGTTTTGCGACTAGCTTTTATGGGACTTTTTAAGGGGTAGGGGAAGAGGGGGAGGAGGTGAGCTTAGGATGCTTGGCTTAAGAATTTTTGCTAGTTTATATATATATATATATATATATATATATATATATATATATATAATATCCATAAATATACTCAATCCATAAAGTTGGATTGAACTGTATATCCAACTCCTCCCTTCTACTGAATGACGTTGATATGTATATATAAACAGGTTAGCAAGCTCTCTTATTCTCCTCCCTCCCTCCCTCCTTCCCTTCCTACTTCCTTTTCGACTTTCCCTCCCTCTCTATTCCATCCCTCCCACTGGGAGATACAGTAACATAAACATGAGGGTGATTTACATGACCTTTTAGTCGCTCTCTACCTCCCTCCCTCCCTCCCTCACCCCCCTGAAACGTACGTAAATAAATAAATTGAGATGATGTATACGGCCTTTGGTGGGTAGATTGTACTCTTAGGGGCAAGAGAACCTCTGGCTTCCAGTGTGTTGTATCTCTCTCTCTCTCTCTCTCTCTCTCTCTCTCTCTCTCTCTCTCTCTCTCTCTCTCTCTCTCTCTCTCTCTCTCTCTCTCTCTCTCTCTCTCTCTCTCTCTCTCTCACCATCCTGCATCACCATCGCTCACCGCCACAGGGGCAGCTCCCAGCACTTACACAGACCACTAACAACCTCCTCTCCTCCCCTCCTCTCCCCTCTCCCTCTCCTCTCCCCTCTCCCCCTCCTCTCCCCCCCTCCCCCTCCCATCGCTATAACCGCCACCCACTTACTTCTTTCTATCGCTTTTCTATAATTACAACTGTTCGGAAGGTCACGAATTACTTAAGTTAATATTCTTCTTGTCCTGTACTTTACCCACGTGTGTGTGTGTGTGTGTTCTTTCTCTCCCGTTGTTCTCTCCTCTCCCGTTGTTCTCTCTCCTCTCCCGTTGTTGTTCTCTCTCTCCCGTTGTTGTCTTTCCCCTCTACTCTTTTCTCCTCTATTTTCTTTCCCCTTTCTTTTACTTCCCCTTTTCTTTTACTTTCCCCTCCCTCTATTTTTTCCCTCTTCATTTGCTTTCCCCTCTCATTTTCCTTGCCAAGTGTTGCTGCCAGTTGTTACAGGGATGGTGTTGGTGTTATTACTGGGTCTCCTCGGCCAGGTCGCCTTGTGCCTTGCAACTGCTTTCTTTTTCCTGGTTTTCTGCTTCATTTTCTGACGGTATCTTGAGAACACTTGCTGGGGGGTGTTAACTTTTAAACTTGGGTGTTGTCATATTAGAAGCCTCCTCTCTAAATTGAGCTCTGCAAGCCTCCTGTCTAAATTGAGCTCTGCAAGCCTCCTGTCTAAATTGAGCTCTGCAAGCCTACTGTCAAAATTGAGCTCTGCAAGCCTGCTGTCTAAATTGAGCTCTGCAAGCCTCCTGTCTAAATTGAGCTCTGCGAGCCTCCTGTCTAAATTGAGCTCTGCAAGCCTACTGTCTAAATTGAGCTCTGCAAGCCTGCTGTCTAAATTGAGCTCTGCAAGCCTGCTGTCTAAATTGAGCTCTGCAAGCCTACTGTCTAAATTGAGCTCTGCAAGCCTACTGTCTAAATTGAGCTCTGCAAGCCTGCTGAGCTCTGCAAGCCTCTGTCTAAATTGAGCTCTGCATAGCCTACTGTCAAAATTGAGCTCTGCAAGCCTGCTGTCTAAATTGAGCTCTGCAAGCTACTGTCTAAATTGAGCTCTGCAAAGCCTACTGTCTAAATTGAGCTCTGCAAGCCTGCTGGTCTAAATTGAGCTCTGCAAGCCTACTGTCAAATTGAGCTCTGCAATGCAAGCCTGCTGTCTAAATTGAGCTCTGCAAGCCTACTGTCTAAATTGAGCTCTGCAAGCCTGCTGTCTAAATTGAGCTCTGCAAGCCTACTGTCTAAATTGAGCTCTGCAAGCCTACTGTCTAAATTGAGCTCTGCAAGCCTACTGTCTAAATTGAGCTCTGCAAGCCTCCTGTCTAAATTGAGCTCTGCAAGCCTACTGTCTAAATTGAGCTCTGCAAGCCTGCTGTCTAAATTGAGCTCTGCAAATTTTGTCTAAATTGAGCTCTAGAAGCCACCCTGAAAACGAAATTCCATCTCGTTTGAAATTAGATTTTCGAAATCTGTCGTTAGATACAATTTTCTGTCATTGTTTTTTGCCTTGATGTATTAAATGCTGTATAGTGTCTGCAACGATTGTTTCGTCATAACAGTTTGTTTAATGTTTAGAAATGTTACAAAGTCAAATGTATCAACAGAGCCTTTAGGTATTTTATTATTAAAATTGATGTTAAATGATCATATCAACAATTTAATTTGATTTCAATCAATTTCCAAGCGTTGGATAAACCCGCATAGAGTGTTACGACACCTCTTGGTGTCGAATGTGTCGATGTGGATTCTGTAGGCGTCGGATATGTAATGTTAGTGTCGGTGTCGGATGTGTAGGCTACTTCGAATATGTCGGTGGTGTCGGACACAAATATAACAAAATTCAACAATATTTATTGATGCATTTTTTAATGTCAAAAAGAATACATGCCATTAAGTGTCTGTTTTGTTTACAATTTATGATTCAAAATTAATACATTTATTACTAGCTCAATAAATCTTGGTCATTTAGAGCTCAGCCATATTAAGAAGGAATAAATCTTATTCTTTTATAGTTGCAAATGAATTTATCAAGAATAATTCTTGCTTTAAATCACATATGTACTTGCATGGATTAAATCTTGTTCCTTGAGGTTCCTGATTTAATCACACGGAATAAGTCTAACGCCTCAAATAATCACAAAGATATCAAAGTGAATTATTGATATATGAATTTTTGCTTAAAGGCAGAACAGTTTCTTAGACAACGTTTATATTTATAAATTATCAAAGTAGAAGACTTTTCTTCCTGTGTACAACGTTCAGGGGTCGACAACAGCTGATGATTTTATTGGGTGAATAAAATATTCTTATTCTTCAACGAATCATTCATGCTTCACGCACGCACGCTCGCGCACACTCACACACATAAACACATAAACACATAAACACACACACACACACACACACACACACACACACACACACACACACACACACACACACACACACACACACACACACTCCCCCATAGGCTGGTAATATAAAAGGTCACATCCATCCGGCTATTAAGTGATCTGAAAGTGGGAGGCCGGAGCCCGTATAGTGGCCGGCTGGCCCTGTGAGCGGTGCCATATTGTGGTACTGGCGTCCTCATTGGCTTACCCTGATCACACTCCCTTTATTAATTGACACACTCTGCATGCCTTTATTACGCCCCCCCCCCCCCTGTGGGGTCCCCGCTGGTGGAGGGAGGGGAAGGAGGGGGAATTAGGGGGAGGGAAGGGTTGAAAACGGCAGCAGTGTGGTGGTGGTGGTGATGACAGTAGTGGTGGTGGTGGTGGTAGTAGTGGTAGTAGTAGTGGTGGTGGTGGTGCTTACCTAACAACACATTTTGCCCAGTCTAATATCTGTTTTTGCTTCATTATTATTATTATTATCATTATCAGTCTGACGATCGAATATCTAATCGTATTTGGCACTAAAGTTCTGGAGGTGGCTTTCTTAACTTCTTCTTCCAGTCTAATACACTTGTTGATAACTCGTACAGGGTACGAATATTTCCTCGTGTTTCTTCAACTCATTTTCATTATCAGTTTTCACCTATACCCTCTTGTCATATTTTATAAAGGCTGTCCTTTTCAGACTTGTTTATTCTCTTAGTATTTTGCATGTAGGAATCTTGTCCCGTCTAACACTTTTTTTAGTACAAATTTTTAATACTTATCTTGTTGCAAAATTTTGCCACTTTTTTAAGTTTAGTATTGTGTTTCACGAGGTGTGGATTCCATGCCAGTGCTACATACTCTAGCATTTGATTCACGTATATATAGATTGTCTTGAAATATTCCTCAATTAGGATTTCAAATATCCTAATGTCTGACAGTTTCTCATACGCTGCTGGTGCTGCTATCCTGGTGTTAGTGACTAAAGGCCAATAAATAGTGCCCATGCATTAAATAGTGGCACTAATATCACTAAATAGTGTCTTCCAATTTTTTTTCTCAGATTTCTGCAGTTGCCTTCCATCTATGGTGTTTATTTTGTAATTATTATTTTATCTTCACTCTTCGCATTTTCATTACCTTACACTTATTGGGGTTCAACTCTTAAGTCATTTCTCTACCTAGACATTTCTCTAGAGACTTAGAGACTCCGTTGTTCATAAACTTTCATCATTTGTAAAATTGGCATACAAGAGCTTATACACCCTCGGGAAGGTCATTCACATAACTAAGGGATACTAATGAGCCCAAACCCATTAGCGTTCAACAGCTCCTTTGTGTGAGCCTTTGTTTTCAGTACGTCCGGTACTCTTACACCGTTCAGTATTTTCCCAACTTGTTTCTCTATCTTATACAGCAGTCTTTCACGAGGAACCGTATCAAATGCTTTTTGGCAGTCTTGGAAGATGCAGTCTACCTAGCATTTTTCCTGTATTATGGTGACTTTCTCATAGAACTGTTATCAGGTTAGACACAGCTTTTCCCGTATCAATTCATTGACAATGATGATTGTTGATTACTGAAGATTGATGATTTAATGATGATATTGATGATGATGATTTAATGATGATATTGATGATGGCTGTCAACATCATCTGTGGTGGTGCTACGAAAGCACAAATAATTTCCCTAAGTTTCTTCTCCCCTAAACTTTGAATACTTCTACTCAACATTAATTAAAAAATTAATTAATTAATTTTTATGTCTGAAAAATTTGTGCCTCTGAGGGATATATTACAGAAAATCTCTTGGATAAATTTACCTTAAGCTATATCATCCATATTGAAATATATTTATATTTTCTCTGACCAATTAGTATTGCCTAATTATGACCTTCGGATATATAATAGAGAAATAGGGATTATAGAATATATTGTTCCTTAGGTACAGCATTATATTGGCTTGCATATATAAATTATAGTCCTTATATAGATCAATCATAGAGCTCATAAATTGCATCGTTGCTCATAGGACAGGTTATGACACAGTCTTGACCCGGATATATGTTATATCTGATCTCGAGTCTCGGGAATAATAAGATCTAAAATGAGTTCTTATATATATGATTACCGACGCTCAGACCTCGCGTCTCTGCCCTCTTGTACCCATCCTTACTCACAGCCATGCCCTACCAACCCTATCTCATACACTCATTTCCCCTTCACCTTACCTAAAACTATGGGTAAGTATGTTCAGAATTATTACTTTCCCCCCACAGAGTTCGGTGGTAAGGGAGGTATGCCTTATTGGCCCAGGGGTGCCAATAGCTGATAGCCTTCTTCCCCTCTTTCTTGTCTCCCAGTTTCCCTCTTGTCTATCTACCCTCTTGTCTCCCCTTCCGGTGGCCACAGACACTCAGCCTTCCTGATCCTCTCGGAAGCTGGAGTCTGCATAAACCGTATTTGAATTTGCATGTGTGTGGTTGGGGGGGGCGGACGGTCACTTGCTGGCAGGAGTGGGCGTGAGCATTCGCTTTGTATGTCTGGGTGGGCGGGGCGGGGTTGATGAGTAAGTCATGAGAGAGGTGTTGAGGGTGGGGGGTGGGGGTGGGGCGGGGCGGGGTTGATGAGTAAGTCATGAGAGAGGTGTTTGAGGGTGGGGGGGTGGGGTGGTGTGAGGGAGGGGGTTGATGAGTAAGTCATGAGAGAGGTGTTGAGGGTGGGGGGTGGGGTGGTGTGAGGGAGGGGGTTGATGAGTAAGTCATGAGAGAGGTGTTGAGGGTGGGGGGTGGGGTGGTGTGAGGGAGGGGGTTGATGAGTAAGTCATGAGAGAGGTGTTGAGGGTGGGGGGTGGGGTGGGGTGAGGGAGGGGGTTGATGATCAATGCTCAGTGGTCAGGGTGAGGTGTTGGGAAATTATGTTTATAACGATCATTGACTATTCTTACCCAGACCATTCTACTTTTGTCATCTGCTTTCATTTTGTGATCCAGTCATTTCCTCCCTATCTCCATCCCTCTCCCTCCTCATCCATCCCATCTTTCATTTGTCTCTTCCCTACTCCTTCCCTTCTTCCTTCTTAAACTGCTTCCACTCCTCTTCCTTCTCCTGTTCCTCCTCCTCTTCCTTCTCCTGTTCCTCCTCCTCTTCCTCAACTTTGGCCGCCTGGGTCAAAGAGAGAGTGGCAGCCTCTAGGGAGCAAGAGGCACAAGGGGCAAGATTTGAATACCGTCGATGACTGTGTTGTTATACTCCCCTCCCCTTACCCCTCCCTCTCACTCTTCTCCCTTCACCTCCCCTCTCACCCTTCACCTCCCTTCTCATCGTCTCCCACTCGTCCTTCACCTCTCCCTCGTCCACTACCCTCCTCTCGTCCATCAGTGGGAGGGAGTGAAGGAAACTCTGTACCTACCACCAGATGGCAGTGTGGTCAGACATAAGGGATAACATGTGGACCTGTGGGGGGGGGGGGGGGAGGGTGCAGGTGTGGGGGGGGAGGAGGGTGCAGTTGTAGGAGCGTGGGTAGGGACGCATGTTTAGGTGTACTCACCTATGATGTGACTGCAGGATCTTCTAAGCTATGACTGTCCAACTGTTTGGAGTTAAAGACAGTGACTCTCTCTCTCTCGTGTCAGAAACTCTTTCTGACACACGGGATTCATTTATGTCTCCAGTGTTCATCTGTTCCCTCGTTCTCTTGTTCGTTTAAGCATTGAGATTATATATATATATATATATATATATATATATATATATATATATATATATATATATATATATATATATATATATATATATATATTGCTATTAACACATTTAGGTATATCTTCATTTGTGCAATATATTACATATATATATATAATAATCTACGGAGTCTACTTGAAACATTTCAATACAGACTGATGTATTGAGGTAATGTTGATCTGGATGATCAACATTACCATGGTTCTGTATTACCTTAAAAATCTTGGACTAATTTGCGTTTCCAACTTTATCTTGTCCTCTCGTCCTAGTTTCTGTCAATTTAAGGAAGCTGTCCTCACATGACACTATTCTCGTCAGTATTTTGAATGTTGTGATCATAGCCGAACATACTGCAGTGACGGAGAGATGCCGATTGCTAGTTGACAATTTCTAATGACCAACTCAAACGGCTCTCAAGCTGAAAACCTATAAAATGGATAAAATAAATTTAGTTTTATAGTAAACATTTTAAATTTTAAGATATAAATATATTTGTACTGTATTTAATTGTGTATGTTAAAAATAAGTAAAATAAGTAATACTGAGAGAAATTGGTAAAATTGAGCCCCAATAAAACTAGCCAGGCTGATAAGGAAGCGGCTGGGCAAGCACTGAGATGGCAGAGACACCGACCCTATCTCCAAGCTCAGCTGACGTTGTCTGCGGCTCTTCTGACTGGCACACTTGACAAGGAGGGTAAGGGGCTGAGGCAGTGAGGACTGGGACCATAGTGAAGGAGAGGGCAGTGGGGAAGAGGAAGGGGGGCACAGAATGGTACTGAATGGTGAAAGGGGGGATCTAATGGTAGGGAGTAGTAAAAAAGGAGACCTAATGGTATAAAGCTCAGGAAAGAGGTATGAAAAGGGGAATTTAGGACGTGGATCTCTAAAACTTTTTAGGAATTGCCTCTTGTCCTTCCACACTTTGGGATGGTAAGTCTGGGGCAAGTCAAAGGGTATATAACAGATTAGCTGTGGTTGGTGAAGAGGGGAAAAGAGGTGGTGAAGATGGGGCAAGTGACTGGTGGGCCAAGGAGACGTCTGATGTCATCACCCTTATTGTGATACGATCCCTGGTTGGCCTTTCAGAGTTGGGATTAAAATAGAGCCTTAGTTGTGGGTGTAGGGGAACCTGTAGAGTGTATTTGGGGGGTGGGGAGGTATAGTGTATGCTTCTGTTCTGTGTTTGATGTCTGTGTGCTGTTTTTCTGTACTCTTAACTCTGGATGGGAATGGATTTGTGGGTATGTATTTTCCGATCGCTGTATATATGTATTATGTATATACCAACTCTGTTATTTATAGCCCATGGTGTATTATGTTTATCCTAGCTCTTGCTTACCCACTTCATCCCTTCCCTTCATTCCAAACACCCCAATCCACTCAAACAACATTTTCCTTCCCCCTCTCCCCAATATCTCACTCACTTCAACAATCCCCCCAACCAACTGATTTCCGCATACAACCCTCCAGCCTCTCCTCCAATCACCCCTCCTACTCTTCCTCTACCGCTTCCTCCTCTTCCTCATTCTCTCCCGCTTCCTGTCAAACACTCAAACAGAAACGCCTTGGTCTCTACTCTGCTGTGACAGACGGCAGCTCCTCCTGTCACCGTTTCTTAGGCAGAGGAACACGTCTCTTCTCATCCCAAGAACAGGAATAGTGTATAAACACCCCATGAACAGGAACAGTGAGTATTAACACTCCCAAGAACAGGAACAGTGTATATAAACATTACCACTACCCTGTTGAACCAACAGAAACATCAACAGTGACCTCCTGCTCCTCTTCTCCTTCATGCTCTTCCACACACTGCTAACTCTGACTTCTCCTCTAATATCTCCCCTCTCTCTTTCTCATTCCCTTCACTCATACAACGTTAAACAATAATCTTTCTCTTCTCCCTTCTCCTTCCAAGCAGCCTCCTCATTCCGGAGCTCTTGTTCTCTCCCCCTGAGCACCCCGCGGGCGTGAGTTTACACCCAGTGGCGCCCCTGGGTTGGAGTGTGGGGGTGAGCGCCCCCTCACAATGGGCACCTCCTGTGGGGGAGGCGTTTTGACTCATTTCCTGTGGAGGAGCTAGCTGAATTGATGGTTGGGAACCTCCGCCGCATCCTTTATCCTCCTGTTATCCCTCTCGCTTCCTTTATCCTTGCCTCCTCCATCTCCTGTTCCTATATCACCTCGTCCTCCATGTCCTCATCCGTCCCTTTCTGCCTACTCATAAAATATTCCTGTTCATATCCTCCTTGTTTCCACCTTTTATTTTACCCCATCCCTTTTCCTGTTGCTATCCTCCTGTCATTTACCTCTCCTGTCTATTCCTCTTCTCTTGCTTCATCCATCCTCCTCTTTCTGCCGCTCAGCTTCCTCCTCATATTTCCCCGCTCTTTATACTCCTTTTCCTGTTTTTTACCTCTTCCTCCTCCTCCCCGCCCCTTCTCATCATCATCATCGTCACCTTCCTCCCTCTTCCCTCGTATGACGAGGCATTTCCCCTCTCCTTTACATTCACACCTCCGAGCTCTCTCTCTCTCTCTCTCTCTCTCTCTCTCTCTCTCTCTCTCTCTCTCTCTCTCTCTCTCTCTCTCTCTCTCTCTCTCTCTCTCTCTCTCTCTCTCTTTCCCCTTTTTCCTGTTGTTACCCTACATTGTGACACGCAGTGTTCAGCCTTAACCCTATTACATTGCCTAATCGTGTTCTCTGTTCTCTTCCCTTACTTATGTTCTTCTGCTCTTATTCCATTCAAATCTTTTCACCTGTTAACATTCCTTACTCCTTATGTCATCTTTCGTCGGCGTTTTTATTCTTATCTTAAGATAAACTAAGAATTTTTAATATTCCTGTGAAGTGTTTTTTTTACAAAATACATTAAAACGGCCTGACAGATGGTGAGTCAACATGGACAGGCACTTTGTGTTGATGTAATAAAAATCTAAATTATAATCCATTTTAAACCACTTGAAGAAACTGGATTTTAAAGTCAAGACATTTACGTATCAGTGAAGAAACAGTGTAGAAACAGCAACTAAAGCTCTGAAGAATTGTGCGTAATAATAATAATAATAAAATACGCATTAGTCAACCGGTTTCCAGCAGAAAACCGCATGTCTGGCGCGTAAATGATCCAAAGAGCTCTTAAATAGGCCATTATCACACATCTTGAAGCATCTCATTTGCATACATTAATAACGACCAAACGAACAGCCGAAAACGATCGAAGTCGACCCTTTAACATGGTAATTACCGGCTGGTTATTATTTTAACTTGTTGAAATTTATGGTTAACAGGATCATTATGCAGTGGTTAACACCCGTTTGGCAATGTGCATTTAAACAATGGCATTATCGTCCTAATCATTTTGACATCATTTTAGTTTAATTGGGATCATTGGACGTGATAATTCAAGTCACGACATGATTGCGAGCGTGATATTATCAAAGTAGTTAGCATACAAAGGAATACCAACAGGCAATAGTCCAAACGAGGCTGTTTGTGAAATTTAAGCTTATGGAGGCGATACTAATCTGTTGATAATGCCGGTGCAGACAATGTGAGGCTTATTGTGATGCAGACAATGTGAGGCTTATAGTGATGCAGACAATGTGAGGCTTATGTCGTGGCAGACAATGTGAGGCTTATGTCGTGGCATACAATGTGAGGCTTATGTCGTGGCATACAATGTGAGGCTTATGTCGTGGCAGACAATGTGAGGCTTATGTCGTGGCAGATAATGTGAGGCTTATGTCGTGGCAGATAATGTGAGGCTTATGTCGGGGCAGATAATGTGAGGCTTATGTCGGGGCAGATAATGTGAGGCTTATGTCGGGGCAGATAATGTGAGGCTTATGTCGGGGCAGATAATGTGAGGCTTATGTCGTGGCAGATAATGTGAGGCTTATAACAGTGCAGACAATGTGAGGCTTATAACAGTGCAGATAATGTGAGGCTTATAACAGAGCAGATAATGTGAGGCTTATAACAGTGCAGATAATGTGAGGCTTATAACAGAGCAGATAATGTGAGGCTTATAACAGTGCAGATAATGTGAGGCTTATAACAGTGCAGATAATGTGAGGCTTATAACAGTGCAGACAATGCGAGATGCAGACAGCTAGAACAGTGTGCTCAACAGTTTTTTATAACCCTGCATAAAGGGGATTACTCTCGATATCATGGCAAGGTTTCCCAGCAAACTCAGAACACAATTGCACCTTTTTGTCGCAACAATAAAGTTGTTTTTGTTGTTGTTTTTTCGGTATGTGTTTTTTTTGCTTGTTCGTCACTTGATTAATGAGAAAAAGATTGGTTGGTTGTCGTATACAACGACAGGGGGAGCAGGTTGTCGGGGGAGCCGGTCGGCCGAGCGGACAGCACGCTGGACTTGTGATCCTGTGGTCCTGGGTTCGATCCCAGGCGCTGGCGAGAAAATTGCGCAGAGTTTCTTTCACCCTATGCCCCTGTTACCTAGCAGTACAATAGGTACCTGGGTGTTAGTCAGCTGTCACGGGCTGCTTCCTGGGGGTGGAGGCCTGGTCGAGGACCGGGCCGCGGGGACACTATATAAAGCCCCGAAATCAGCCCAAGATAACCCAAGATAACCTTACAGTGTGAAGGAGAGAATTTCCATTAACCCACGTACAGTCGTCAAGCCACGACACCTCCGTCTGTGCCATGCGTCTTTTAAAACGTGTCCTGAACACGTCAGACACAAGCACTGTTTCACCTCACTAACCTCTGTCTTTGACAATGATGACAGGTTCAGCGAAACGCGTATCTTAAGGTCATCCGATATAAAACTGTGTTAGCAAATCATGGTTCAGTCAGAGGTGTGTGTGTGCCTGGGGAGTGACGGACGGTGGTTCGATCCCATTGTATGATATATTTCTTGAAACCATTTAATCAACTCAGTGTTATAACTGTGATGAAACAGATCATACTCTTGACGCCAGTGGTAATGCTCACTAATATTGCTTTGTAATACACTAATTATAATTACAGATAATTGTTTTTATGATAATTGTGAATCTAATTAATTCGACACGGAATTAAGTAACAGGTGTTTATAGATTATATATACATCATGCAGATTATATATACCAGTAATCATATACGGGAATCAAGTATATTTTTCTGTTAGACTATCATGTAGATTACCATGTAGTCTACCCAACACCACACACACACACACACACACACACACACACACACACACACACACACACACACACACACACACACACACACACACACACACACAGACGGTTGAGAGGCGGGACCAAAGAGCCAGAGCTCAACCCCCGCAAGCACAATTAGGTGAGTACACACACACACACACACACGTGTGAGTGTCTTGGAAATCCAGGGACGCGAGTTCGATCCCATCATATGTCCTCATTATTGTCTCAAAGATCCATCACGTTGTTGCGATTTCATTGTGCTTCGGTATTAAGAGTCGGGTTCATTAAACAACGTCAGTGAACACAAAGAATGAACGTTACCAACTTAACAGTGGCTGAAAAAGGCGGGGCTAGGGAGCTAATGCTCGACCATTGAGATCACATCTAGTTGGGCATTGGCGTTAAACCTGTGGACGTGACGGGTCAGAGGGAGCCAGAAGAAACTACCCCGAGTCTGGTAGTATGGTTGAACAAGCTAAGGATGAAATAACAGATGGGCAAATACACAAGGGCCGTGACGAGGATTCGAACCTGCGTCCGGGAGCATCCCAGACACTGCCTTAATCGACTGAGCTACGACAGGGTTTGATGCATCACGTTAGTGTGATCTCTGTGTGTAATAACAGATGGATTCCATTTGGGAACTCAAAAATATGATAAACCATGGCATTACCATTCGATTAAATTAAGGGGAATGAGGCGGGGCTCAGGAGCTAAAGTTTAATCCCAGTAAACACAAGAGAACACTCAACACAAAATGCATATTAAATTGGGCTGCACAAAGTTAAGAAGTAAAACTTGGGTGCAAATCAAACCTTTTCCAAAAGTTTACGATACTTTTTTGCCATTGAACAATTAAAAAGTCACGCGATTCTGTTGTACAAACAAAAAAACGTTAAAATAACGTGTGATGGTGACGGTGGCGATGGTGGTGATGGTGAGGATGGTAGTGGAGGTGATGATAGTGGCCTCAGAAGTGATGATATTGCCGGTGGTGGTGTCTAAACGTTCGTGCATGATACCTGGTTGATACCTGGTTGATGGGGTTCTGGGAGTTCTTCTACTCCCCAAGCCCGGCCCGAGGCCAGGCTCGACTTGTGAGAGTTTGGTCCACCAGGCTGATGCTTGGAGCGGCCCGCAGGCCCACATACCCACCACAGCCCGGCTGATCCGGAACTTCTCTTAGAAAACAGTCCAGTTTTCTCTTGAAGATGTCCACGGTTGTTAGATGGGGTAGGCGGTACTTACCTAACAGTTCTTACCTATCAGTGTCTATAGGTAAGGTTGAGTTCTAGCTCTTTATGCCCCACTAACTGTCCTTGTACTTGCAGCATTTCAACTCAACTATTCTGAAATAGTAAGCAGTTCTATATACATAAAAAGCCGGTGGTGGTGAGATGAGCGGTTTCAGTTGTGGTAGTGGTGATGATTGTGGTAGTGGTGATGATTGTGTTGGTGGTGATGATTGTGATGGGGAAGGTGAGTGATGAGTGGGCTAGCCCCTAATACTCTTCCTGTTCATTCTTGAAGTCATGAATGAACCACACGGGACATGCCTCCCCTTCCCACCGGTAGACATCACCCCTCTCCCCTCCTACTCCATCCTGTCCCCTCTGCTTGTCTGCAGCAGGTTCTCTGCCCTCTGGCTGGCAGACGCAGACCCAGTCAGCGTGCCTTGACAACACCTCTCATGTGTGTTGTCAGTCATTCGTCGTCTTAAACCACCTGTTGTTTGCTAGAAGTTACAAGTACACTAACACTACTGAAACACTTCTGCTGACCCCCCCCTAGCATCGACCAGCTGACCTCTAACATCGACCAGTTGACCCCTAACATCGACCAGCTGACCCCTGGCATTGACCAGTTGACTCCTAACTCAGAAATCAACATTCTTCCCTCATTTGAAGATGACTGGCCCTGCCCCCCCCCCCCCCCACTCATCGATTCCTCCCAGTATTTTCTACGTCGTAATCATGTATTTCAGCTTTAGTTCCTTTATTTCAACACTTGTTCAAGATGTTTGGATTTTTCCAAATTTTCTTCTTGTGCTTTAAAAGATTAGCCGATCAGGCCTGTGTTGCAAATTCCAGAATTAGCTTAACATTGCCAATGACTATTGTCCGGTTTTATAGACCATGAATATTTTGCTGACAGTTTTACATATGTAGATGTGTTTCTGTTTGTGTGCTTTCTGTATCACATCCAGTGTTCGCTCCTACAGCCTTTTCTGTTTTTGTTGCAAGTCCAACATGAACTCTAATGCGATTTTTGGTCACCATTCCCCTCTCGCCCTTTTAATTACATAATACTGGCTGGAATGTAATTGCAGTAGCCATTTCTCTGCACATTCCTGTAGATTTGTTAGGCTACCGTGTAGTAATATACGGTTCTTGTAAATTATTTTCATTCCTTTTCCTTCTCATTAGTGTTGCATCATTCGTAAATATTTACATATTGAGGATTGGCGCTTTCCCTTCATAATTTCCCTTCCCTCTTTCTCACACTTTTTCCCCGTTGCCTCCTTTGCTCTTGACCTCTACAACCTATTCTACTGGTACACAGCGTCAGCGGTAGAGGAGTGTACCCGATAGTGTCTACCATCGCCCTCTCTCTCTCACTGTTCATGGTCGTCTCTCCTGGTATCTTAGTATCATCTGCTCCAGTTAATCTTACCATGATTGACAGGCGTTAATTGCTCTCGTTTTGGGGAGATTACCTTCTTGAATCTGATTCCTTGAAGGGTTTTGTGTTTTTTTTTATCATGTTTTGTGATTGGAAATTTCTTGGGTATCTTGTCGTTGATTGGTTGGTATGTCAGGTATCTCAATTTATTATTGGTTATTTCTCGAGCACGTTCCATTTCCAGAAGGTGATTTGCTGATGATATTGCGGGAGTGATGATGGAATTGCAAGGCGTTCCAGTGAACATTAACTAATAGGCTGACAGCTATATACTCTTTATTTGAGAAAACGGGAATTTGGGGAAAATGTCCAATTTTTTTTAGTTTTTTTCTATTTTTATTTCGTTTATATCTTTTCTCTCTTAAGCATCTGATCAGTCGGGTTGTGATGGTTGTGTGAGCCTACTTGTGTCCACTGTTTGCAACTAACTTACTGATCAACTAACATATCAACTAATCACGAGGTAGGCCTGAGTTCAGGTGTTTATACAAAATTAGAATTGTTCTCGACACCAGTAATGACCCCATTAACAATTGACACCAGTGTCACTCCCACTGCAGCCCTTACAAACACCTAAACAATCACTAGCAATAGAGGAACCTTTACAACAAGTTTCACCAAAAAACGATTGTATTCACTACCGCCACCACCGCTTGTCCCATATTATTCCGCCAACTCTACCTTAGCCATTTTTATCACCACCACTGTATCTAACCACCACCAGTGCCTGATGCCACCACCACACCAAACTACCACAACCACACCAAACTACCACCACCACCAGTACTCCTACCACCACCACACCAAACTACCACCACCAGTACTCCTACCACCACCACCCCAAACTACCACCACCAGTACTCCTACCACCACCACACCAAACTACCACAACCAGTACTCCTACCATCACCACACCAAACTACCACCACCAGTACCACCTCTACATCTGGTTTTCCCTCCCCTCTTTTTCCCCCTCCGATCTATATTCCAGCTTCATGCTCTCTCTAATAAGTTTCCAGGAAGTTAATCAACTTACTCGGCTTGGAAAGAAAAACGAACCAAAAAAAGGTTTACATCTTTGACGCTTTTACCGTAATTAAAGTTATTTGATCAATGGTAAAATAACTTAATTAGGTAATCAGTGAAGCTAATGATGGCTGAGGAATATCACAGCTGGTTTGTGAAGACTTTAAATAATTAATAATTATAATTATTATAATTATTATAATTAGTTAATATTTAAGTAGATAATACATCTAAGTAATTCTGAACTTCATGTTGCCTGCAGGTTGAGAATATTGCAATAATGTTGCAGAATTATCTTCTAAACGCCCCTTGGGGTCCGAGATAGTGATAATGGGGGTTGTGAAGGTGGTAATGGTAGTTGTGACTGTGGTAATGGGGGTTGTAAAGGTGGTAATGGGTTGTAAAGGTGGTAATGGTAGTTGTGACTGTGGTAATGGGTTGTAAAGGTGGTAATGGGGGTTGTGGAAGTGGTAATGGTAGTTGTGACTGGTATTGGGTTGTAAATGTGGTAATGGGGGTTGTGGAGGTGGTAATGGTAGTTGTGACTGTGGTAATGGGTTGTAAAGGTGGTAATGGGGGTTGTGGAGGTGGTAATGGGTTGTAAAGGTGGTAATGGGGGTTGTGGAGGTGGTAATGGTAGTTGTGACTGGTAATGGGTTGTAAAGGTGGTAATGGGGGTTGTGGAAGTGGTAATGGTAGTTGTGACTGTGGTAATGGGTTGTAAAGGTGGTAATGGTAGTTGTGAAGGTGGTAATGGGGGTTATGAAGGTGGTAATAGGAGTTGTGACGGTGTTAATGGGGCGCGAGACAGGAGATAAAGACAATAGTAGTAGTTACGAAGTTATGATAGGTGTAGCTATAATAATGGTTGAAATGGTGGAAGTTGTACTGATGTTGTAATAATAGCTGAAATGATGTTGTAATAGTAGTAGTTTAAGGATGTAATAGTGGTGGTTGTAGTGATGTTGTAATAGTATCAATAGTATTTATATTAGCAATAGTAAAAAATTTAATCGTAATTGAATTACTTATATAAACAAATTTAGGGCAAGCCAGTACTTCATAGCGCTTGAGATATGAGGATAGGAAGCTGGGATATGAGGACCAGGAGTTTGGATATGTGGACGAGGAGCTGTGATATAAGGACAGGGAGCTGGAATATGAGGACCAGGAGCTGGAATATGAGGACCAGGAGCTGGAATATGAGGACCAGGAGCTGGGATATGAGGACAGGGAGATGGGATGTGAAAACGGAGCCCAACCACTTAAGCCACCTGGGATTGAACGTGAATCTGCAATGAACAAAGCCAATACATTATATGCACAGGTCGTACTCGAACAAGGGGACACAAGTGGAAACTTAGTACCCAAATGACCCACAAAGACACAAGAATTTTGTTTCAGTGTCAGAGTAGTTAATAAATGAAATGTGTTGAAAAGTGATGTGGTGGAGGCTGACTCCATACACAGTTTCAAATGTAGATATGATAGAGCCCAGTAGGCTCAGGAATCTGTATACCAGTTGATTGACGGTTGTGAGGCGGGACCAAGGAGCCGAAGTTCAACCTCGCAAGCACAACTAGGTAAGTATATAAAGTATACTCGAGTATCCACGTATAGAAACAGAATAATTAATGCAATACAATATTTTATTCATAATATACAGGAATATCAGACTGTATGAGAGATGAGAGCCACAGTGACCTCGTATATAAGGATCCGAAATATAGTTGGAAGCTATCTAGATGGAACAAACCGCTGGTCTGTCCTACTAAAGTCTACCATTCTTTATAGCAGCGGAATATTACGTTTTCTTTGTTGGAGAGGAACATTACGTTTTCGTTGATGGAGGCGAACATTACGTTTTCATTGATGGAGGCGAACATTACGTTTTCATTGATGGAGGCGAACATTACGTTTTCATTGTTGGAGGCGAACATTACGTTTTCATTGATGGAGGCGAACATTACGTTTTCATTGATGGAGGCGAACATTACGTTTTCATTGTTGGAGGCGAACATTACGTTTTCATTGATGGAGGCGAACATTACGTTTTCATTGATGGAGGCGAACATTACGTTTTCATTGTTGGAGAGGAACATTACGTTTTCATTGATGGAGGCGAACATTACGTTTTCGTTGTTGGCGGCAACGTTACATTTTCATTGTAAGGGAGTAAACGTTACGCTTTCTTTGTTGGACGGAATCCATTAATTTCTTTGTTGGAGAGAATCATTGTTTACTTTGTTAGGCAGGAGCAGTCCGTTTTCTTTGTTCGGCAGAATCACTACGTTTTCTTTAGTAGAGAAAAGTACATTTCCTTTACTGGGGGAGGAAAATTACGCTTTCTCATACTGGAAGGAGGAAAGGGGACTATCAGGAGAAAGCGCCAAGCCATTAGACTATATAGGACTGGGAAGGGGGCCAGGATAAGGATTTAGGATGGGACGGGGGTGGCATGAATGGTGCCCAACCACTTGCACGGTCGGGGATTGAACGCCGACCTGCATGAAGCGAGACCGTCACATTCCCTACTGGAGGGAACCATTATGCTTTCTTTCAGCTTGCGGTAATTGAGCATTTATCTTAAGCCTCTTTAAGATGAATAGATCGGTCAGCGGCCCTCATGCTTCCTAAAAATCTATATAGAGGGAGTTGAAGGTCGATCCATCATGGTGCACCAAATATGGCTCAGAGGGTGGTGACGGATGGTGACTGGGGAGGGTCAACTGGTCCAGAATCTGACGGAAGAGAAAGAGAAGGGTGTAGAATGATAGCATAAAGGGAGGGAAAATGTGATGGAATAGCATAGGAGTGGAGTGGAGAGACAGAGGGGGGGGGGAGAGAAAGAGTGACAGGTGTAGGGAGTGCTTGAAGAGAACATGTTAAACACAAAATGGTAGGGAGAGAAGGAGAGAGAGAGATAACGAACGATAGAGTAACCAAAAGATTAAAGGTAGAAATGAGTGCATATAAGAAAGCATACAAGAGATAGGATATAAGAAACAAAGGCACAGGCAAGTGCCTTTACCTAGGCTGTAGGTAGAAAAGATGCCCCTCGAACGCGTCGACCAGTTCGAGTCTGCGGGTTAACTACTTCAGCTTGTTCAAGTCGCCTGTTTTTTATTCTCATCAAGTTCGCATCATCTGAAGATGGGGGCTGTGGTTGGGGGGGGGGGGGGGAGGGGACCCTATTTCCCGAGGAAGGTCGGTGATATCAATCAAGAACAGTACAGGCCAAGATCTCGACTCACAATCTGGGATCCTGGGTTGCATTCCCGGGCGGCACAGGTTGGGCACGTTTTCTTTTATCTAATGTCGCTGTTCGCATAGCAGTAAATAGGTGTTCGGGAATTAGGCAACTGTTATGGGGCTGTATCCTGGAGAGGGTCACAATATATATATATATATATATATATATATATATATATATATATATATATATATATATATATATATGTGTGTGTGTGTGTGTGTGTGTGTGTGTGTGTGTGTGTGTGTGTGTGTGTGTGTGTGTGTGTGTGTGTGTACGTGCGTGTGTGTACGTGCGTGTGTGTGTGCGTGCGTGTATATATCACGAAAATAAACACGTGATTAAAAATGTGACAGTGTCAGACCACGGAGGAAAATTGAAACAGGAATTTCCTTTAGTACTTTAGTATATTAATACATCTTCAGAAGGAGTGAAGATGTATTCTTTTGTCTGATGTATTCACTCCTTCTGAAGATGTATTAATATATACGAAAGTACTTAAGGAAATTCCTGTTTCAATTTTCCTCCGTGGTCTGACACTGTCATATATATATATATATATATATATATATATATATAAGAAACAAGAAACGTTAGCAGAGAAAACATAAAACAAGAGAGAGTGGGAAATAAATAGCCATAAGAGGTCAAGTGAGTGGAGAAGGAGGAGACAGAGGAGGAGTAGCAGGCTGTGATGTGAGGCAGAAGAATATGGGTCCCATCAGGAGGAAAATGAACAAGAGGGGAGTGAAGTAGAGATAAGGGAGGCAGCGAGTGGGAGAGAGGGAGCGAACTATTGATGAGGTAAGAGAGAGAAAGGAAGGAGGAAGTGAGGGAGGAATAGAAAATAAAGAGGAAGAGAAGAAAAAATAAGTAGGAAGGCAGACAATGGGAGAGAGGAAGCGAAAACAAGACATAAGGAAGAAAATACATTGAGATGAAGAGAAGATTTGACCAAGAAATTAACAATTACTCAAAAAATTCACGCAATAAATGCATATATGTCGATATAAAATACCATATCATATATAGTTGCTCAGAACGCGGGATCATATATGGAAAATTTACCAAATTTGTGACACAGATTACCTTAGAACTTCTCCGGTGCAAGAAATGTAAACAGACGTATTATAGCAAGTTTTTCAAGTTTATATTAATACATAGTTGTAAATATATGAATGGAAAAAGATAACCATTGTGGCTATACAATCCTCAATGGAAAATATAGATGAGCATGTCACACTGAATACAATCACACTCACTCTAAAGCTTCTGAAGAACAAGCACTACAATATTAAACTAAATCATCCCACAATACAATTGTTATCTTGGCAAGTGTAATGATTGTATTGTTAGGAATATGACGGTGATGAAAAGGAATCACTGGGTGTGGAACGAGGCAGCATGGGGTGTAAACAGGCGGTCAACATGAGGTGTAAACAGGGGGGGGGGGGGAGGCAACATGGGGTGTCAACAGGAAGAAACACGGAATGTCAACAGGAAGCAACATGGGATGTCAACTTCTCCCTTGAGAAATTGATGATAACTCTAACACTTATTTTCGCTTCAGGACTCTGAAGAGAGTACATAAGACAACACTGTGTTAGAAGTGATGCTGCTCATCTCCCACATCCCTCTCTTTATCATCTCCCTAACTCATCTCTTTCTCATCTCCTCACCTTGCCCCTCTGTTCCATTCTATACTTAATAATCCATTCTCTCATTCCCTCTCGCTTCTACTCCCCTTCCTCTTACTTTCACCTCTGTTTCTTTTCTCCTTTTACCCTCTTATTCTACTGATTAATTCACCCATCACCTTGTCTTTTCTTACCTTGGCCTTGGCTCTTCCCTCCACTTCGTCTCTTTTCGTCCCCTCTTTTTCTATCCCCTGGTCTCCTCCTATTGTCTTCTCTCCTACCATTACCTTCCCTTCCTTCCCTCATCTCCACTTCCCCTCACAACAGTCTTCCGTATGTAGCAATATCCTGTAAGTGGTCCCCGACTGGAGGTCCCCTTGTGTATATGTCATTCACTCCGTGCGATTTATTCCCCTCTCTCTGATATTTATAGATCACTTTTGGCGGGCTTTTTTTCCCGCCAATTCTACCTGTTCGGGATTTATTCTCTACCGTATTTTTTTCTGGTCGTGTTAAATACCGTGTTTTCTTGGGGCAAAAATAATAGTAATTGTTACTTTTGCTGTAACTATCATTTTTTTTGTATACTTTAAGGAATTTATTCTCAGTTTATTTTTCACGTGTGACATACACTTGAAGTGATAAAATCCCCTGTGACTTGTTTGCCCGATTTACTTCCTTTGTAATATATTCCCCGTCCAATTTATGTCCTGCCCAATTTATTCCGCGTCCATTGTTTTTTTCTTGAGACCAATTTCCAGTGTATTTCATTCCACTTGGTGTTCCTCTTGAGTAATTTGCTCTGTTTGTAGATTATTCCTCGGTGATTTGTGGCTCTTGTGATTATACAACAAGTTTTTTAATACTCAACGGGATTTATTTCCCTTGTGGCCTGTTTATCTTGGGATTACATTGTCAATTTGTTATACAGATTGTGGTTAGTTTCCCAAGTGGTTTATTTTGATAGTAGTTTATTTCTAAAGTGGATTATTCCCAGTTGGTTTATTTCTCAATTGGTTTATTTATAGTTAGTATTATACATCACTTGGGAGGGATATGAGGCCAAGGAGCTGGGATATGTAGGCAGGGAACTGGGATATGTAGCCAAGGAGCTGGGATATGTGGGCAGGGAACTGGGATATGTGGCCAGGGAGCTGAGATATGTAGCTAGGGAGCTGGGATATGTAGCCAGGGAGCTGGGATATGTAGCCAAGGAGCTGGGATATGTAGCCAGGGAGCTGGGATGTGTGATCATGGAGCTGGGATATGTAGCCAAGGAGCTGGGATATATGGCCATGGAGCTGGGATATGTAGCCAAGGAGCTGGGATATGTGACCATGGAGCTCGGATATGTAGCCAAGGAGCTGGGATATATGAAAGCGGAGAGAATGAACGGTACCCAACAATCGGGAATCGAACCCCGACTCTAAGTAACGAGGCCGACGCTGTACCAAACAGTCAGAGTGGTCGGATCCGATAATAAGTAGGCCTAATGGACTTTTTCCCCCTACCGCCAAGCCAATAGGCCTTCTGCTGCATCTTGTAATGTCATGTTCATATGTTCTCATATGTGATTGATATTTTTTTTTATAGCGGTTCTTCAAACGGACTTTAAAGGTAAAATACATAAGCATCATAATACAGAATTTATAGTGAAATTGTGTACGTATTCCCCCTAGTGGCCATTTTGGGAACTTTCTAAGGGGCTTTGTTTCGTTCGAGAACGAAATAGTTAAACTTAGCAGAACTTGTTGGACATATTCTTGATTGGACAGTGTAATCCTCCGGTGGTTGTTGTTGTTTAAGATTCGCTACTTGGAACAAAATGGCTCCAAGTAGCACGGGCTATGGTGAGCCCGTAGCAATAAATCGTCCGGTGGTTTACTAGTGGTAGTTTCAAAAGGTAATTTATGCTTTAATATTACTCTCTGGCGTTTACTTTTGATCAGAGACGAAAGTGCTTGAAATCTTTCATTCTTAAGAGTGTTCAATGTTTCAAATCCTCTTATTTTTGTTCTGTCGATGGTTTGATGGAGGCGTCGACTCCATCTGTGGGCCCATGGTGGCGTCGATTCCATGTGTGGGCCCATGGTGGCGTCGATTTCATGTGTGGGCCCCATGGTGGCGTCGACTCCATCTGTGGACCCCATGGTGGCGTCGACTCCATCTGTGGGCCCCATGGTGGCGTCGACTCCATCTGTGGGCCCCATGGTGGCGTCGACTTCATGTGTGGGCCCCATGGTGGCGTCGACTCCATCTGTGGGCCCCATGGTGGCGTCGACTTCATGTGTGGGTCCATGGAGGCGTCGACTCCATCTGTGGGCCCATGGTGGCGTCGATTTCATGTGTGGGCCCATGGTGGCGTCGACGCCATCTGTGGGCCATGGTGGCGTCGACGCCATCTGTGGGCCATGGTGGCGTCGACGCCATCTGTGGGCCATGGTGGCGTCGACGCCATCTGTGGGCCATGGTGGCGTCGACGCCATCTGTGGGCCATGGTGGCGTCGACGCCATCTGTGGTCCCATGGATGCGTCGACGCCATCTGTGGGCCCCATGGTGGCGTCGACGCCATCTGTGGGCCATGGTGGCGTCGACGCCATCTGTGGGCCATGGTGGCGTCGACGCCATCTGTGGGCCATACACAGCACCGTTGTCTTCATCTGGATAATGGCGGGCGACCTTCCACTGGGGTGAACAAGCATAACGAAAATTAAAAAAGGGAAAACAAACGGTTCTTCCCCAGCACTGTCTCCTCCCTCTTCTCAATCCTCCCATCTCTTCTTCATTCGAGCCACCTACTCATCTTCCCCTTCTCCTCTTCAATTCTCCCCTCTCTCCCGAAGCTCTCTAAACCAATTATTCCATCTTCCTCTCTTGAATTGCCTCTCTCTCTCTCTCTCTCTCTCTCTCTCTCTCTCTCTCTCTCTCTCTCTCTCTCTCTCTCTCTCTCTCTCTCCCCCCCCTAGACCTTCTCCTTCGGTATATTTCCC
>NC_091207.1:16263995-16266495 GCF_040958095.1 Procambarus clarkii | reverse complement strand
TGAAAGACCAACAGTTTTCTACTGCCGAATAGCGACACAGACAGACAGACCAATCTTCATAGAAATGGGGGAGAGAATAATGCCCCCACGTTTGGTAATAGACTAATATTATCTATCATTCCGTGGCGTTTTGCGAGGTGTGGCGGTGTGGTTAAGTGTGGCAGAGATAAAGATGGCTCCCGGCACGACCAGCCATCAACCAGACTGTCAACTGCCCATTACACACAGATGAATGGACGAGCAAGGGGAACTGTCAGTCTCAGGGTGGGGGGCAAGGGGGAAGGGGGGGGGAGAAATGAGATATGGAGGAGACAACTGTGACGGAAGAGGAATGGGGGAGCGATTGGGAGGGAGAGATTGGGAGCAAGTATCGTGGTAGATTTGGGGGGATTAGGGGGAGACTCGCAGGTCGGGAATGGTGGGAGAGATTGGGAGGGAATGAGGGAACAGATTCCGAGGATATGAGGAGAGATTCGGATGGAATGGGGCAGAGATTTGGAGAGAATGGGTGGAAAGATTGGAAGGAAGTGTTAGTGTGGCCAACTAGAAACGCGAGAGACACATCTAGAGGGGACATCCTTATTCTGTCTCTTGTCCTTTGCCCACAAGAGGGGTTCCATTAACCACAATAGACTGTCCTCTTGGACGTCAAGGCAGATACCACCTCATCATGTAAAAGAAGTTTTCCAAAGGCGACTGAACGGTGTAGAGGAGCAAAAGGCTCTCTCCACACGCTCCCTCCTTCAGTTCACACTGCTGGCAAAAATAAAACATGAAGAACCGCGATGCAGAACTTAATAACATGTATAGAAAATATTTTAAACTCATTTTTTTCTAATTGAGGACAGGAAGCCGAGGTGCCGTTTGGCCAACAGGTGACCGTTCCCCAGGATGCAACCCACAACAGTTATCTAGCTCCCGGGTACCTATCTTCCGCTAGTGAACAGGTTGATCAGATGTAAGGAAACAAACCCATACGAATAAAATGGAATACTTGTGTGAGCTTTTGCTTCACACATGTGGGGTGCACGGTTCGAGCCTCCTACAGCACAGGCAAATGGAAGGAACCCCATTCGTTTCGTCCTGCACGGGATTCGAACTCGGGTCCATTCGGCTGTGAGCCAACTGATGTAACTATTGCATTGAAGGGAATGAAAGATCATTATAATTATATTGTAGAGAACCACCATCTCTAGCACTCGCATGGGGACGCCACACCACACCTCGCCACCTTCTCCACCCTCCCCTACCCTTCCCTTACCCTTCCCCACCCTTCCCCCACCCGTCACCACCCTCCCCCACTTTCTCCCACCCTCTTCCCACCCTCTCCTCCCACCCCCACCCTTCTCCCATCCTCCCCCCACCCTTCCCCCACCCTCCCACCACCCTTTCCCACTCTTCCCCCACCCTTCCCCCACCTCTTTCCCCCTCCCCCTGCCTTCTCGCCCCATCTGAAGCCTCTATAATGTGGGTCATTTCCCGCTGGTAACGCGGGGCGAGGCCCACACGGCGTGACCTCGGAGCCAAGGGTCGGAACAGGGAAATAGGAGGTCAAATAGCTGCCTGTTGTGAGAGGCCGTCCCAGATCACCGTAGATCAGTGGGAGAGAGGGAGGATAAATAGTGTATTATGGAGGGGGAGGAGCGGGGGTGGAGGCATTGCAGATGGAAGAGGAAGAGGAGATAGTGAGTGGGGAGTAAGAGGGAACAGATGAGATAGGAGAATGGAGGAGAACGAGTGGCTCAGTAGTAAATCTGGAATAGAGGCTAGGAGAATGGAGAAGGAAGAGGAGAAGAGTAGATGGGGCAGAGGAAAGCCGGCGTTAGTATGGGCTGGGAGAAGGGAGAACGAATGTCTGACTTTGGTGGATGTGAATCAGTTGTAGTCTGGTAGGCCTATGTGGGGCTCGGTGGGAGGGTTATAACAATAATAACCTTGCTTTGGGAAGCTTCGAAGATCGTGAATTTAATAAAAACCAGCAAATCCGCCATGACTGAGGAAAGATGTACAGGTTTCACAAGTGGTTGCCTAAATGGGCGACGAATCCCTGGTGAGGGAAGGAAGACTGTGCAGCCAGGGTCGTCAAGCTGAAGTAATATAGTCACATTAGAACAAGTTCACTTCTGCAACGAGGTTCGCTCCAGAAATTAAAGAGATCAACAGACTAAAAAGGGACTCGCGCCCACAGTCTGGGTAATATCTATGTGGCATGGCTGAAAATAAGGTTCTGGTTCGAACCCGCATCTCTAAACTCTCCAGACACACGTACTACCGACTGTACCATGATGGGCTTCAACAATCCCAGCCAGAAGTGTTACTTAAATTACAAATTCCGCGGAAGTGTAGGTCCCATCATGGTTGAGCTGGTATTGTCTGTGTCTGGGGCGTCCTAGGATGTGTTACACCGGTGTCAGGACGAACATAAAAGGCATAATAAGCATAATGTAAAAAATAAATAAAATGAGTCATGCAGAATATAAGATAATTGCAAATTTACATT
>NC_091207.1:16242990-16263495 GCF_040958095.1 Procambarus clarkii | reverse complement strand
GATAGGACGCAGGGACCGTTCCTACCCCTCCCTCCTATCCCAGGCAGGAGCTAGGGGATAGGTACGTATCCCAGTTCATTGTTCCCGTACCCCTAGCAAGTGCTGCATATCCATACTGGCTCTCATAATCCAGCCCGTCCTCCTAAGGCTTCCCAACGTCTAGAAAACGACCGAATTAAAGTGTCCTCTCCTAACCAACTTGGACTGGACGGTAGAGCGACGGTCTCGCTTCGTGCAGGTCGGCGTTCAATCCCAGACCGTCCAAGTGGTTGGGTACCATTCCTTTCCTCTCCCGTCCCATCCCAAATCCTTATCCTGACCCCTTCCAAGTGCTATATAGTCGTAATGGCTTGGCGCTTTCCCCTGTTAGTTCGTTCCTTCCTTCCTAACCTACCAGAGGACCCAAAACAGAAAACGGGACAGCAGTCACATTCGCGAGCAGCTTCCATTTTCTACTACGTCCATTTTCGATCTCCCTGGAGTCCCCACGATCTCCCTGGAGTCCCCACGATCTCCCTGGAGTCCCCACGATCTCCCTGGAGTCCCCACGATCTCCCTGGAGTCCCCACGATCTCCCTGGAGTCCCCACGATCTCCCTGGAGTCACCACGATCTCCCTGGAATCCCCACGATCTCCCTGGAGTCCCCACGATCTCCCCACGGTCTCCCTGGACCCTCCAAGGTCTCCTCCCCATTTGGAGAGGCTGGGAGCGGGTGCAGGTAGAGGGCAGGCATTAAAGGGAGGGCTTGGAGCCAGGAGAAAAGCAATATGTGGCCGCCAGTTGACCCTTGGCCACAGTTCCCGCCCTTTTTCCTCTCTAACTTGTCCTTTGATGAGCATGCCTCAGTGGG
Organism: Procambarus clarkii; assembly: GCF_040958095.1. Classification (NCBI taxonomy): domain Eukaryota; kingdom Metazoa; phylum Arthropoda; class Malacostraca; order Decapoda; family Cambaridae; genus Procambarus; species Procambarus clarkii. Next base: position 16,262,644 of record NC_091207.1, on the reverse strand, counting down.
CGGCCGGGTGGAGTTGGGGAGTGGTGGGGAGGACGGGTGGAGTTGGGGAGTGGTGGGGAGGACGGGTGGAGTTGGGGAGTGGTGGGGAGGACGGGTGGAGTTGGGGAGTGGTGGGGAGGACGGGTGGAGTTGGGGAGTGGTGGGGAGGACGGGTGGAGTTGGGGAGTGGTGGGGAGGACGGGTGGAGTTGGGGAGTGGGTGGACGGAGTTGGAAACGGTAGATGGGAGTAAGGGAAGTGTGGGTAAAGGTGGGAGTGGCCTAATACAATGTCCTCTAATAATGCAGTGTATTGTAGTAATACAATATACCCTAGTAATACAGTGTATTGTAGTGACACAATATACCTTAGAAAACAAAGATGATAAAATATCTCAACAATAACACTACAATGAAACAAAAAGATGAGAATAAGAAATAATAAAATAATCAGTATTTTAACCACTCATTACAATTGATAATTATAGCTGTGATAATTGATAATTGTATGATCAATACAGGTGAGGCGAGCTAGAGAAAAGGTGTAAAATAAATGGGTAAGGAATAATGGCAGCAATGAAAGAGGAGAGTGATAAGGGGAGACAAATGTGGTTAGGAGAGAGAGGAGAGGAAAAGAGCTGTGAAGAGGATGAGGGTCGGTGAAGAATAGATAAGGAGGAAGATGATGATGAGGGGAAATAAGGAAAAGGGAGTTAATGGAAGGAAAGGTGGGTAAGAGAACAAAAAATAATGGTGGAAAGCGGGAATCATGAAAAGGAAGGGAGGACTAGACAAAGTGTGAAAAGGGAGGAAAGAGAGAGAGAGAGAGAGAGAGTGAGAAATAGAAATTAGGAAGGAAGGTTCAGAAGGAATGAAGAGAGAGGTTCAGGAAGAGAGGGCAAAGAGCTGATTAAAACAGCCAGAAAACAGCAAAATAAAAAGGACCTATCTTAGGAAGACAATAGAAAAGGGAGAGTGAAATAGGAGAGGGATACAAAGAGAAGGAGGAATATTTGTGGGACAGCTCTTGAGGGTAGGTAGATGGAAGAGCAATATAACGATAACGCAATGGATAGAATAATAGGAGAGGGAGAAGGGATAGAGATAACGAGATATGGAATGGGTGTGTGTCTATGTGTGAGAGAGAATGATTTCAGGCAATAGAGAAAGGGAAAGAAATCGCGTAAAATAATAACAATAGGTGAAAAGGGAAATAAAGGGATAGAGATGAGAAATCACGGGAGAGATTAAGGAATAACGGGAGATGAAGGTTGATAGATGGATAGAGATAGTGATAACGGGAAAGAGGGGGGGAAAGGGGAGAGAAAAAGAAGTAATCTGAGCGTGACGAAGAATGATAGTTGGAAAGGGAGAATGATAAGGGATAAAGAAAGAAAATGCGATAACGAAAAAGTGGAATGGGAAAGAAATAGCGATAAATAAGGGGATGAGAGTGACAACGAAGAAAAGGGGGATGGGAGAGAGAAAGAGTGATAGTGAGAAAGGAGACAATATCACATATAAACTGAAAACATAACAAAATCTCCGAGAGGAATTGTTGAAGGAGATAGAAAGTTGTGATGCTCCCTTCTCTTCCTTCCCTTCTCTTCCCTCCCTTCTCTTCCCTCCCTTCTCTTCCCTCCCTATCTCCCTCACTGTACAAGCAGCTCAGCTTCACACTAAGCTTCACCAAGCAGTCCAGGAGAAGGAGAACAAGACGAAACAGGTCAGTCTTCGATCGTCTAGATAGAGAGGTCGAGATTCTCCATAGTATAAATATAGTCTATACGAGTCTGGGTCGCAAGCATAACTAGGTGAATACAAACGTTTCTGTGAATGAGTTTGTGGCTCATGTGTGTGTTACTTTACGGAGAGGGAGAAGGAGGCTTTTCTCCCTCTCGTTAATTACGAAGATGGTGAGGTTTGTCGTCTTGCGAATTTAAATGATGTTGTAACTACAAATTATGTAGATTGATGTTGTATCCGCTAATTATGAAGATGGATATTGTAACCGCTAATTATGTAGATGGATAATGTAATGGCGAATTATGTAGATGTATTTCTTCCTGTTTATAAAGAGGGATGGATATCATAAATAACTAGATGGTCTTTGGAGTTATTTATGTTGGGATTTGTTATTTTTTCATTTATTTCTAGTGGTATTAACATAGTGGGGATGTAATTGGCTGGTTATTACTTATAGTTATTCATCTAGATGGAGGTCGGGGAGGGAAGGACCTTGGTGTAGAGAGGGGAAATGGAGTGGTCTGTTTTCCTCAAATTTAGATGGTTCCTCTTTTCTTTCATTCCTTCTTCTAATCGTCATCTTTTTTCTCTTTGAATTCCTGAATTCCTGTCCCTTTTCTCCGCATATCTCTCTCTCTCTCTCTCTCTCTCTCTCTCTCTCTCTCTCTCTCTCTCTCTCTCTCTCTCTCTCTCTCTCTCTCTCTCTCTCTCTCTCTCTCTCTCTCTCTCTCTCACCCCATTTCTCCTTCCCATTACATTCATCACTTCATTTTCTTTCATTTCTCTTGCTTGGTGCTTTCTACCCGCTAGTATTTGTTCTTACACCCCTATCTCTTTATTGCCCTTTCACTTTTTCTCCTTTCTCTTTCTTTACTTCACATTACCTGAACTTCAGTACCTCCCCCACTCCTCTCTCCCTCTCTTCTCAAGAAGGTCCCTCTGTTTCTTCCCTCCTCTCTCCCTCCCTCAGTTCTCTCCCCTCTCCCTCTCGGGCAAGCCGTAATGTAATACCTTAAGTGTAACATTGTGCGTTTTCCTTTTTTTCCCCGCGGGCGCCATTATGATAATAGAGCAATATGGCCATCAATAGCTGCTTATGGGCGCCTATATTACAAAGACGCCCTCCTGCTGTCTGGCTCGCACTATCAACTCCCCCAGTTCCTACCGCCTCGAATCCCAGGCCCTCCCTTACCTTGGTGCTCGTCCCTCCTATTCCTCAGACCATGTCCCACCTCCCTCCACCTCTCCTACCATGGGCCCTCCATCTACCTCCACCACCTTACTAATTGTACTTACCTAATTAAGCTTCCGATGGGTGAGGTTCGGCTCTTTGGTCCCGCTTCTCGACAGTCAATCAACTGGTGTTCCAATTCCTGAGTTTATCGGGCTCTATCTTATCTAAATTTGAAACTTTGTATGGAAGAGTGTGTGTGTGTGTGTGTGTGTGTGTGTGTGTGTGTGTGTGTGTGTGTGTGTGTGTGTACTCACCTAGTTGTGTTTGCAGTGGTTGAGCTCTGGCTCTTTGGTCCCGCGTGTGTGTGCGTGTGTGTGTAATTACCTAAGTGTAGTTACAGGATGAGAGCTACGCTCGTGGTGTCCCGTCTTCCCAGCATGTGTTTGTCCGTGTGTCCTTGCATGCGTCCGCGCACGTGCTTGCGCCCCATCACGTATCTTCTCTTGCTATCTAAATTCTAGTATTCGAGTGAAGCAGTGTCCTCCCCCCCCTTCCCCCTCCAGGAATGCTGCTGATAGAATTGGACTGGAAATGAGGGTGTGGCACAGCGATAAAGCCCAGAACTGCAACACCCGCTTCGCTTTACGACCGTCAAAATAGACAAACCCAATATAAAACTTGATTTGATGCACCTCCTCCCTCCCAACACCCCCCCTACCCCTCCCCCTCCCCGCTCCCCCCCCTCTCTCCTAGTCCGCTAAAGACACTATAAACAGCTTTAAGTTTAATTAAAGCGTTACATAGGAAAATAAATTCTAGCGTAGTGAACTCCAGGGCAGTGTGTGTGTATATATGCGTTTACCTTTATTACAGACTTGATTAAAACCAGCTTGCAACGGAACTTAATAAGGCTTAAATATACCAGAATATAAATTTCCACTTAATGTGTATTTGTGCGCATATATATATATATATATATATATATATATATATATATATATATATATATATATATATATATATATATATATATATATATATATATTTTAACCCGATATCCGGGTCTGTATTTACTATTTGTGTTTGGAGAATCGAGCTATTAGCTCTTGGACCCGGCCTATCTACCAATCTATTCTTCCTCTATTATATCTACTTCATATATTTCTCTCTAATACACGCACTGTTTTCCCAGGAAACAGCCCGTAGCAGCTGTCTTACTCCCAGGCACCTATTTGCTGTTAGGTGAACAGATGCATCAGGGTGAAAGAAACTCTGCCCATTTGTTCCGCCTCCGCCGGGAATCGAACTCATTAGAACTACGACCCCCGAGCGCTGTCCACTCAGCCGCGAGGCTCTCCCCTTCCTTTGTGTGTGTGTGTGTGTGTGTGTGTGTGTGTGTGTGTGTGTGTGTGTGTGTGTGTGTGTGTGTGTGTGTGTGTGTGTGTGCGCGCGTGTGTGAGTGAGTCTGTGTTAGGCAGTGGACGATATACAGTATTCCCCTGGTGGTCGTTTTGAGAATTAATGTTTGCGTGTTATTGCGTAGGTCTTCACTGTAGACCTCGTTTAATGCAACATGATCAACACTGTCTGTTAAAACATGCCTTTTTTATATTTACACTTCCCCTGTCTCCCTATTCCAACTCCCTTTTTTCCCTATTCGCCAACCTTCACTATTCACCTATTCTTTTTTTCCCCTCCCTCATTCTCCTACCCTGTCTACCATCTTCCTCTCCCTTTACTACCTTTACCTTTTCCTCTTCAACCCTGTCTTCCTTTTTCTGTCCTACCCTCCCTTCCTCTTCCTTTCCTTCTACCTCTTTTCCCCGCCTCCCTCTTTTACCTTCTCTACCCCTTTACCTCCTTCTACCCCGTCTCTACTTCCCGTTTGTCTCCTACCCATTTCTTCCCGTCCCTCTTCTACCCTCTCTCTACCTTTTCCCCTTATATTTTTGCCCCTTCGAGTCTTTTCTACAACATCCCCTTCTCTACCTTTTCCCTCTCCATTTACCACTCTCTCTGTCTCTTCCCCTCACTCGTTTACCATTTCCCTATCTCTTCTTTCCCCTCTTCTACCCTTTGCCCCTTCTCTCCTATCCCCTTTCTACCAAATTTCAACCTCTCCTACCCTGTTTCTACCTCTCTCCATTACCCCCTTTTCAGGCTCTTTCTATCTACCTCTCCTCCTCTCTCCTCGTCCTCGTCCTCCCTCCTCGTCCTCCTACTTCCTCCTCGTCCTCCTCCTCCTTCCCTCCTCGTCCTCCTCCTCCCTCCTCGTCCTCCTCCTCCCAATCCTAATTACCATAATATCACACACTGGCTCACTACCTCCTACATTATTCACAACTTAAAACTCATTCTACCAATTATAAGACGACCATGACCGGGCTCCATCAAGCATTGACACCAGCACTTGCGAAACCTCTACATCTTTCAACAATCATGGCGACTTTGTTTACATTAATTCAACAGTTTAGGAGCTTGGAAACATCACAAGTCAAAGTTGTTATTGTCATAAACAACCGCTCAGTGATTCAGAACTCATGAATTGTTTAACAAATGTAAGAAAAAGCTGCATTGATTGTTTGAAAGATGTAAAGGTTTCGTTACTGGTTTGAATAAATGCTTGATAAACCCTGACCTTCATTTATGTATAGTCTTAAGTAAATATCATTATATTAATATGCGCGATTTTCAATACAGCAAGATTCGCTAAAATATAGCAAGATTCGCTAAAATACAGCACGATTCGCTAAAATACAGCACGATTCGCTAAAATACAGCACGATTCGCTAAAATACAGCACGATTCGCTAAAATACAGCACGATTCGCTAAAATACAGCACGATTCGCTAAGATAGACTTGAAGTCTCGGTTTAAACGCTTCAATTTTTGTTTAAACTTGATCCAATTAATTTGATTGTCATACGAGAATCAAATGAATTAATTACCAGGATTAGATATAAATTATTGAATGTTAACCAAGACTTTAAACTAATATCACCGAATTGCTCTCTTTTCAAAACCGTGCTGAGTATTAACTATTTATTTCGAACCATATCAATTACACTATTCTATTAATAGTAAATTTGACCATTTTATTATTAGTGAATTAGACTAATTTTATAATTAGTCTATATGACTTGTGTCATAGTCTATAAGACCGTTCTATGATTCTCTAGACTATTCTATAATTAGTAAATTATAATTCTGTAATTTTTTTTAATTAGACCGTTCTGTAACAGGCTAATTAGACAATTTTATAATTTGTACAATAGTTTAGAAGTTGTTACATCGTGTTAATAAAAGATAGTGGACCCCATACCCATCCTGTGGGTTATAGTGGACCCCATACCCATCCTGTGGGTTATGGTGGACCCCATACCCATCCTGTGGGTTATGGTGGACCCCATACCCATCCTGTGGGTTATAGTGGACCCCATACCCATCCTGTGGGTTATAGTGGACCCCATACCCATCCTGTGGGTTATAGGCTTGTTTTACGAAAACAATTTGAACACGCTCGCATACACATACACGCACACACACACACACACACACACACACACACACACACACACACACACACACACACACACACACACACACACACACACACACACCACACATTAGGGCGCTAGTGGCTGAGTGCACAGCACGCTGGATACGTAGTCCTGTAGACCGGGGTTCGATTCCCGGCGCCGGCGGAAACAGATGGGCAGAGTTTCTTTCACCCTAACGCCCCTGTTCACCAAGCAGTAAACAGGTTCCTGTGAGTTAGACCGCTGCAACGGGCTGCTTCCTGGGAATGTGTGTGTGTGTGTCTTAGAGAGAAATATATGTAGCAGATATAATAGAGGAAAAATAGATTGGTTATAAAGGCGGGTTCCAAGAGCTAATAGCTCGATTCTGCAGACACAAATAGTAAATACACACACACGTTAACTTTATGGTTCTAATCCCTTAGATCTGAATATAGATCTATTGGCATCTGATTTGATTTTACCCTCTGGTCTCGGCCCCCCTACCCCCATACCCCCATACCCCCATACTCCCATACCCCCATATCCCCAAGGCTAATGCACCAGGGCCATTCCTGTGCGGTTTACCACCCAATTTGGAAGCTTTATAACAGTGCACGTAGTTGAACAATGGACGGAAAGGAGGCGGACGACATAGAGATGGGGGAGGGGGGGAAGAAAGTGGGACTGAGGCAGGAAAGGATTGGGAGGGATGGGGAGGAAGAATTTGTAGGGGAAGGGAATGTCGTGCGGGTAGCAAAGGGAAGATTATTGGGAGGGAGGAGAAGGAAGAGGGTATTGGAGTGCGTGAGGGAGGGGGAGTTTGGCTATGTGAAATGAGAATTATTGGATAAAAGGACATAGGGAAGATGAATGAGAATGGGAGGAAGCAGAAGAGGAGGAGGGAATTAACAGGGGAAAGCGTCAAGCCATTACGACTATATAGCACTGGAAAGGGGGTCAGGATAAGGATTTGGGATGAGACGAGGGAAAGGAATGGTGCCCAGTCACTTTGACGGTGGGAGATTGAACACTGACCTGCTTGAAGCCAGACCGTTGCCCTACCGTCTAGCTTAAGTGCCAGGCAGGTAGTTAGGACGAAGGAAGACGAAGCAGGTAGTTAAGGCTATGAGATGAGAGCTATTAGATGTAGAAGGAATGGAGAAGAGTATACAATTAATAGGTAGAGGAAGAAGCAGAACAGTTGGGGATAATGGAGAGTTGGCAGAATTAGCAGTGAAAATGTAAATATAGGACATAGGAGAATTGAAAGAGTGCCTGAAAGAGTTGATAAAGAGAAACAAGTAAGAGAGAGTGGAGGTCTAGATGAGAGAGAGAGAGAGAGAGAGAGAGAGAGAGAGAGAGAGAGAGAGAGAGAGAGAGAGAGAGAGAGAGAGAGAGAGAGAGAGAGAGAGAGAATAATATAAATGAGAATGGATGGTAAGAAAAAAAACTTGAGATGGTTATAAGCCTCTTATGAATATCTCTTCCCCTTCTGCTACTCTTCTCCCCACTTGCTCTCCTCTGCTACTCTTCTCCCCACCACTTGCTCTCCCCTGCTACCCTCCCCATTCCCTCTCACACGGTACACTAACAACCAATATACCGCTGCAACTCTCCCTCGCTCACACGGGCGAAAGGCAAGCGTTTAAGGGTTAAGATTTTCGCCCCATGGAGAGGAGCATGGCCTAGTTATACCTCACCACTCAACCCCCCCCCCCCCCCCCCCTTCAGGGCAGGTGTGGAATACCACTCACTTGCTCCATACACCATCATCTATAACACACTAACACACCTGTCACAACTTTGAATTATAACTTAGACAGTTTTGACTGAAATTTTGACAAACTTATAAAACAATTTTTGAAAGAATTATAGCACCACCTGTCGCCCAAAAAATAGTTTAAAAGGTTGGTAAAACTTGGGTTTAAAGCAAGCTTTAGTGCAGTCTAAACTCGTGACGCGGAAGCAATTCAGAGTATCCCAGTGTTTGGGGGTGAGGGGAAGGGGGAGGAGGGGGGGATGGGGTGAGGGATGGAGGGAGGGGGGTGTAGGTGGGGGTGGGGGTGAGGGGGGGAGTCTTAACACCAGTTTTTATGTTCCAGCCACTTAGTGGAGAGGGACATTAAACGTTTGTCTTTTGCGCGCGCGCGCGCGCGTGTGTGTGTGTGTGTGTGTGTGTGTGTGTGTGTGTGTGTGTGTGTGTGTGTGTGTACCCAGATAGTTGTGCTTGCGGGGGTTGAGCTCTGGCTCTTTGGTTCCGTCTGTCAACCGTCAATCAACTGATGTAAAGGTTCCTGAGCCTACTGGGCTCTATCATATCTACATTTGAAACTGTGTATGGAGTCAGCCTCCACCACATCACTTCCTAGTGCATTCCATTTACTAAATACTAACACTGAAAACGTTCTTTCTAATATCTCTGTGGTTCATTTGGGTACTCAGCATCCACCTGTGTTCCCTTGTGTTAAATAATCCATCCTTGTCTACCCTGTCAATTATCCTGAGAATTATGTATATGGTGATCATGTCTCCCCGAGCTCTTCTGTCTTCCAATGACGTAAGGTGCTGCTACCCTCAGCCTTTCCTCGTAACTCATGCTAGGTACAGAACTCATACTAGTTGTACAGTGTGTGTATGTGTGTGTACGTACACAGTCCCACACACCTGTCTGTATACACTACAACCCACCCACACCTGCCTATATACACTCGCGAGCCAGCATTACATGCACTGCGAAAGTGCGTGACACCAAATTGTAATTGGCGCTGAAAAGGAGCGCAGTAGCGAGGCACTGCGCCACGGAGAGCTGTGAAGGATGCGTGATCCAACGTACTCATCCCTCACACGTCACTCTGTAGAGGAAGGAGTTGAGTATATTTACTCAGCCCTCAGCGAGTCACTCGGGACTCGCTAGCTTTCCTCACTTCCCCCGGGGGCCAGCGAGGAATTGACAGAGTTAATTGAAATGAATTTGAAGAGTATGTGGGTGGTGTGAGTAATGGGGATGGGAGAGAGGGAACAGATGGGTAGAATGCTGGGGAGGGAAAGTGGTGGAGGGAGGGAAGGGAGATGAAGGTGTACAAAGCTGTTGGAGTGAGGGTGTGTCATGTTGGTAAACAAGAGAATGTCAGGTGTAGGGGGTGAGGGTGTTGCATTATATGTCTTCTTCAGATGGAAGTGACGAGTGGGAAATTGTGCATGTGAAGGAATAGGAAGATACGGGAAGGAAGAGAAGGAGGAGGACTAGAAGTGGAAGGGGTGTAATGGGAGGGAGGGAGGATATTACTCTCTATCTCACTGTAGGCGATGAGTCACAATAACGTGGGTTAAGTATGTTGACCAGACCACACACTAGAAGGTGAAGGGACGACGACGTTTCGGTCCGTCCTGGACCATTCTCAAGTCGATTGTGAATGGTCACAATCGACTTGAGAATGGTCCAGGATGGACCGAAACGTCGTCGTCGTCCCTTCACCTTCTAGTGTGTGGTCTGGTCAACTCTATCTCACTGTTTCTGTCTTTCAGTCTCTAGTCTGTTTGTACCTTGCCAACTCTGTCTCTAGTCTCATCACCTTGCGTCAGTGCGACGGGGTTCAGGTGATATTATTAACCCTCTTCTGGTTAGAGTCATAATTGAGGTAGCGGGCGGGAAGGTCGTGAAGCCGACGACATAATAAAACCCAGAATATTTCATGGATATTAATTTAAAAAGTATATGAAACGCGAACATAAAAAAATAATAAACTTCGTCCACTTTTCCACGTAACGACTTAATGTTTATCTTTGTCGCTGGTTTCATAGAATCAGCAAACGAAAGTATTAACGCGTTGACGTAGACGTTGGGCACATTAAACGCTCGCTTCATGCAGGTCGACGTTCAATCCCCGACCGTCCAAGTGGTTGGGCACCACTGCGTCCCATCCCAAATCCTTATCCCGACCCCTTCCCTGTGCTATATAGTCGTAATGGCTTGGCGCTTTTCTTCCCTGATAGTTCCCTTCCCTTGTTCCATTCATAAATTTTCAATACATCATCTGTGTATTATAAATAGGTTTGTACGCATATGTAAATTAATGTTACATGTTAAATTTAATTTATAATTCAGGTGTTTAGGTTCTGTCGGTGATTATGAATTAAGTCACTGAAACATTTGCAGAGTTGCGGTTCGAACAGAAGTCGTCAGCTGTTGTCAATGTTGTTGTTAAAGATTCGCTACCTGGAACAAAGTTCCAAGTAGCACGGGCTATGGGGATCCCGTAGGGGAGCTTAGATCTAGGTCGTCAGCGTAGCACTGTTAGAGAAATGTTCGAACGTCATCAGTTTACCTCTCCCTCTAAGTTGTTCTTGTATCTCCTCTTCCCTCTACCGTCTGCCCCCTTTTTCCCCTTTATTCCGCTCTTCCCCAACCTCCGTTACTCGTTATTTCCCTTCTTGAAAAGTGAGAACTGTCGAGGGAAGGATTGTTAGGGATTCGACTTAAGGAGAGCTAAGGCTTCCACGTAATGATTGACGCAATGGTTGCAGAGTTGAGTGATGACGTCTGCTTGCGTGAGGGGAGAGGGTGGGAGAGAGGGAAAGGAGGATTGTTTGGTTGAGTGAATGTGAGAGAGGCAGATTGAGGGAGTGAAAAGGTCGGTGTTTCGAAACCCGTAAAAATAAGGGGACTGAGGGACGGAAAAATAAGTAAATAAGTAAGAGTGAGAGTGAAAGTAAGAGGGTCGTGTGAGACATAGGGGAAATGTTGGGAATAGCATTGCTGGAGAGAGCAGTAGCAATGCACTGGAGAGGAAGAGTGGGAAAGGGAGAGGAAGAGTGGGAGAGGGAGAGGGAGAGTGGGAGGAAAGAACTGGAGGTGTAATGGGCTAGGGGGAGAGCTGACCGGAAGGTGTTACTTCTGCTTCTCTCCTCAGCTTGAAAGGGAAAACTCTATTATCGGTCTGTAATGACCCTTCTCTGAATAGGCACAGAAATTGGGGGAGTTTTTACGGTAATATAAACCTAGTTATATATATATATATATATATATATATATATATATATATATATATATATATATATATATATATATATATATATATATATATATATATATATATATATATATATATATATATATATATATATATATATATATATGAATTGTGTTGCTTCAGTCATTTATATTTAGTTTTAGTTTAACTATAATATTTATACTTTGTGAATTGTTTATCATTCTTCTCTCTCTCTCTCTCTCTCTCTCTCTCTCTCTCTCTCTCTCTCTCTCTCTCTCTCTCTCTCTCTCTCTCTCTCTCTCTCTCTCTCTCTCTCTCTCTCTTCCTAACCCTTCTGTTGGTATGCTTCCGAATCACCAGCCTCTTCGATATCCTCCCTCCTTCCTCTAATTTCTTCCCATTCTCCTTCTTCTCTCCTCTGCCTGTTTTTCTTCTTCCTTCATTCCCTCTCTCCATACGAGTTTAGAACCTGCTAATGGAGTTTTCCAGTTCCTCGTTTGTTGGCACTGATCTGCCCTCTGTTTTATTTCTTGGTTTTGGTGCCTTGGAGGGGGAGCGACGTAGGGAGGAAGGAAAGAGGGAAGGAAGGGAGGGAGTAAGGAAAGGAACAGGAGGAAAGGAGAGAAAAGATAATATGTTGAGCTTTTATGATAGGGAAGAGATGGGGAAATAAAATATGTGGTTGAGATAATGATAGTAAAAGGAAAGGTAGGGAATAAACATGGGAGAGAGGAGAGAATAAAGAGGGTGCAATGGAGATAGGAGAGTAGGGAGGTGTGAAAGGGAAGGCTGAACAGTAAACAAGGAAGAGGAGAGAGGACAGAATGAGCAGTAAGACGTAATGGAAAAGAAATGGAGAGAAGTTATAAGTAAGCAGTATAGAAATAGAGAACGATTAAATGAGGTAAACCAGATGGGAAGGGAAGATAGAGAAGTGGAAAAGAACAGGAAAGTTGCTTTCCCTGAGACAAAAGATTGAAGGGAAAATGGAAAATTAACACATTAGGTGGTAGAATAGAAACATTGAGGAAAGATGCAAAGAACAATAAGCAACTGGAATGACTGAGTGAGAGTGACTGAGAGAGTGAGTGCGTGAGAGTGAGTTAGAGGGAGTTTGGTTTGAGTGAGTGAGTGAGGAAGGGGGATCGGTTAGGCGAGTGAGTTTGGGCCGATCGATGTGTTCCTATTAACAAATTAGAAAGTACAAATTTTCTCCTGCCTATGAGAATTTTTGTTCTTCTCAGTTGTTTTAGGAGACTTTTTCTTAATGGCTGCTAAGCCCCAATTAAGATAACTTGAATTTAAGTACCAATTAAAAGTAATTTTGTGGTGGGTCGAGGGAAGGTGAGGAGGAAGTACGATAAGGAATTCAGCAACAGTAATAACACCACCACACAATATTAACACCACAACTTCACAACACAACTACACCACACAGTACTAACAATATTAACACTGTAACACTACACCACCACCAATAAAACATGCTTAATGATGGACAATAGCGGTGATAGTGAGAAGCAAGAAATGGAAATTGCTAAAGGGTAGGCGCATGGGTTGGATGGGAGAGGAGTTGAGGGATAGGGGAGCGGAGGGAGGGTCTGGGAGAGAATAGATGGGAAGGCAAGGGACAGAGGAACGATGGATGGGAGAGTCGTGTTTCAAATGGACCAAACGAAACATTCGTCATTTCACAAAAGGACTTTTTTCTACTTCTGAATAGAAAACAAGTGTGCACTTTATAACTCTTTTTTTTTTCTCTCCATGTGCGCGCGTACACACACACACACACACATACACACACACACACACACACACACACACACACACACACACACACACACACACACACACACACACACACACACACACACACACACACACACACACACACGTACACGTACACGTTAAAGAAAATTGAGAAAATGTGTTTGCTCATTTTAATTTACATGCGGGAGTTGAGCTCCAGATCTTGGGCCATGCCTCTCAACCTTCAGTCAACTGCTGTAGTTACGCCCACTCTTGCATCAACCATTCCTCGGAATGTGTTCGCCCAAGCTGCCACAAGCACCAAAGACGTATTTTGTCATTTGTAATGTCCTGCGTAAACCAAATCAGCTTCTTCTCGAATATAAACGCAAAATAATGTATATTATAGCAATGTGAATAATAAGACATAAATTAGGATGGGTTGGGGTGGGTTAGATGTTTGGTCCCGTTGAGAATTACTTCTATGTGCTGTGTGTTTGTATGTAAAAAGGTGAGATTTGAGCATTAGCAAGAGATTGGAAGCATTGTCCAAGAAAAGCTCAACTTTAACTAGTTGTTGGGTGTCATATGTAGGGCTTTCGTACGTAAATACGCTGCTAGATTAGCTAGCATTTGGTTAATGTTTGAGTACGGGTTTAGAAATGTTTGTGCTCGGACCTTTTTGCTGCTTGGAAGATGGCTTTCATGGTATTCGACTCGCTCAGAGGCTAGCTTGACCAGTTCACCATTTTCTCCGTTTTGTGGGTTTGTTAAAAGGCTAAAAATAAAAATCCAACTATCTTTACCAATATAGCTCTCCAAGTCTTAACTTTTATAGCTGTATTTTTTTATTACCCAATATACTTTATCATAATTAAAGGTGCTCATGATCGGAAGTTGCGCGTTGGTATTCTCTATAAGTGATGCATAAGATGTTCCAAATACCTGCTTATTTGTACTCATTATCGTACCTGTGTAAGCTGCAAAACGTTATTGTTCATATTCATATGAAAATATAAACCAGAACTTTATTTTGGATTTCATATACTTTCCCTGACCTTCTGTTCATAGACGGAAGTTTGAATAGTATTTTTACAATAATTTTGAGTTGTCAAATTTTGGAAGCGATGACTGGAAACAGTTACCAGTTTAGATATACAACTAGTTAAATCATAATGATCATTGCAGATATTTTTATGCCCACTCTCCTTGTATAGTTATGCAGGTCGGTGTTCAATCTCCGACCATCTACAAGTGGTTGGGCACCATTCCTTTCCCCCGTCCCATCCCAAATCCTTATCCTGACCCCTTCCCAGGGCTATATAGTCGTAATGGCTTGGCGCTTACTGTTGATAGTTCCATTCCCTTCTTGTATAGAAATGACGCTTATGGTCTTGTTGTTTAACATTGTTAATATTCTGACAGTTTTTTTGTGAATGTGAGTCCCTGAATATGACTTCAAAAGCTCACTTTCTATCTAACTTTTTGTCTGTTTTATCCTTGATATCCAGTCCTCTGTGGGAGGATGGTGGGAGGGTGATACAGGGAGTGAGGAGGATTTCACTATCCCACTCTTTCTCTTCCACTCTCCATCCCCCTCCTTTCCTGTCTTTTTGTCCCTACCTACTTCCCTGTCTCCTTGCCTTCTTATTTGCGCCTTTCCTTTGTCTCTGTCCCATTCCTCTCTCCTTGCCTCCTATTTAATTTCGTCTTATTGTATCTCTCCCTCCCTCTCCCTCTCCCTCCCCATCCCTCCCCCTCCGTCTCCCTCCCTCCCACTAATGGTGTTGTCTTGTAGAGTAGGCTGCACCAACGGGTTCCTGCACGAAAAGCCATCAGTTTGTAACCTTTTTTCCACACTTTTTTTTTTTACATCCTATAAAGGTAGTTTCGTTTATGTGGATTGTAATGGTGGGGCTGCTGAGAGAAAAGCCAAGGTGGAGACAGAGAGGAAGGAAGGTTGAGAGAGAGAAAAAGAGAGAGAGAGAGACTCGCAGACAAACTGAGGCTAAGATAGACATAGACATAGACACTCTGATAGACATATAACTGATTTAACTTCAGATCATCATCGAGAGTGCATGTCTGGTTGTTCTATTGGAGTTTTGGAAGACTGTTCACTTCCACAAGACAATCGACTTGAGAATGGTCCAGGACGGACCGAAACGTCGTCGTCCCTTCACCTTCTAGTGTGTGGTCTGGTCAACATACTTCAGCCACGTTATTGTCACTCCTCGCCTGCAAGACTGTTCACTCTCAATCTCCCCAGAACTCGAAGGGCCCTCGAGTGTCACCTTCACATGATACATATCTGTCCCCTCACACACCTGCGTGACACGTCTGCAGTATTGGATACATTTACATCTGAACCTGACCAAAACCTCTGATCTGACAAAGCATAATATATCCAACGGTTTTAATAATCAATTCCATTCCAATTCTGAAGGCACGTGTACTTCGCAAGGCAGTCCTTTAGTTGGAGGACAGGTTGAGTACCACATAGAAAAGGGGGAGCTTTATAGAGGCGATATCAGCGAACAGTGTTAAAGCCAGAGATGTAAAGTGTCATCACGGCAGACAGCCGGCCATTGACCAACCCTCCAGCCTGTTTCCACCACAACCCAACCATCCGTAACATAAATGGCAGTGTCACCACTCTTTGTAACCTATATTACGTTATTTACGAGCATTTTACGACCCGGAAACATGGATGTTCATGATTTTCATGAGTTGTATTTTTTTCGGGGTTAATTTAATGTTTCATTTTTTTTCATAGCCGCCAAAGTGGTGAATTTGTTTCTAACGAGATATCAATTCTAGTCCAAAGAGTTGTAATTCCGGATTAGTGAGGGAGGCGAGGGGTTGAACTCGGGTATTAAAGGATCCGAATATCTCTTTATACGGATCCGGACTGTCTGTTTATGAAAGTCTCCGATCCGGTTAAGAGACTAGATTTTGTTTTTTTTTTTATTTTAAGAATTGTAATAGAGTTCAATTCCGTGGTAGAGGATCGAACTGCAGTGTGTTGTTGTTGTTTAAGATTCGCTACTTGGAACGAAAAGTTCAAAGTAGCACGGGCTATGGTGAGCCCGTAGTGGACTTCCCTACAGTGTGCTGGTTTGTCATGGCAAAATATTTTATTTAAATAATCGTCAGTTGGATGCTGGGCAGTTTTGATGTATTTGATTAGAATGTTTCAACTAAAAATACAAAATCAGTGATCAAAGGCACTGGTGCCCTTGTTGATCTGAGGCTGGTTCTTGTTCCCTGGGATTTAATTTACAGGAAAAGTTTTGCTGTATCACAACTGTAAATAATCTCTATATTTGCTTTTTATCACATAGTGCATAATTAGTGTCTCTCTCTCTCTCTCTCTCTCTCTCTCTCTCTCTCTCTCTCTCTCTCTCTCTCTCTCTCTCTCTCTCTCTCTCTCTCTCTCTCTCTCTCTCTCTCTCTCTCTCTCTCAAATATATATACATATATATATATATATATATATATATATATATATATATATATATATATATATATATGATATTGTGGACATTTTCTTGCCCAACCACTTAGGCTACATTAATTCTGTATTTACTATAAGTAATAGTAGTTTAGGTTGTGCGGACATTGTATAGTTGAAGCTCTTGTAGAGCGCTCTACAAGAGCTACTCTACGACTAGTTCAGCTTTCCACTTTGTTGTTTGATGTAGATAAACTTGCTCTAATAGCTTGCTCTAATATTTTGGTAAAACAACCTTGAAAGTCGTTAGCATTACCTTCAATAGCTTGTATATACATGTTCTAAACTTTATCCCCTTCTCGACTAATTCCCTGCGTCACTTAAGTAATAAAGCACACCTTTGTTGGGGCGTCCTCATAACCACCTATAAAGCTAAATAAACATGTGACTGGCCAACTACAACAGTCTACTCGGTCCTAACTTGGGTGGCACGAATACCTTCATGGTCCAAGGGTAGCGAAGGTTTGTTTTGGCTTCAGACATTCTTCCAAACTGTTCCCACATTAATCGGTTAAGCTCACCGGTGACCTGTGAGACTGTTGTGTCTAGTCGGTCGTGTGGATCTGCCTTCGTGTCGTTCCTGGCGTTCGTATGGTCCAGTTCACGGAGAAATATTTTTCCTAGACTCTTAATTACACAATAATGATTGCGTGTAACTTGGGGATTTATTTAATAGGTAATAATATTTATTAGTTCCGATAAAATATATTTCAACAAATAATGATTTTGTACAACGCGCAAATTACGTCCTTATAATTATTTTTCTTGAATATCCCACAGAGGTAGAAGACTACCTCTGTTGCTGTTGGAATTATTAGTAATACTTTTATAGTTGCTGTTGCTGTATTTGTTGCAACTACAACTGTATTTGTTGCAACTACAACTGCTACCTCCACTGTAGTTTCATGAACTACAAATGTGCCTCACAGATAACACAATACTGACGTTATTACTGATATAAAAACCTGTTCCTTATTTACTCATTCTACTTTATATTTATTCTATAGTTTCTACTCGTGTTTTTACAATTGCTCTCACCTCTACTACCAACACTATGGTTGCTGCTATTACGTCTACCACACCTATTTCTTCTTCTACCGCATCTACTGCTTCTATTACTGATGCACTGTTCCTACTACTGCAGTGTGATATTGATAACAATAGTAGAAGTATTATCAGTGATTGTGTGAGTGGTGGTAGCCACAACAGTGGTATTAGGGGAGTGGTGGTAGCCACAACAGTGGTATTATGGAGTAGGTGGTAGCCACAACAGTGGTATTGTGTGAGTGGTGGTAGCCACTAACAGTGGTATTGTGTGAGTGGTGGTAGCCACAACAGTGGTATTGGGGGAGTGGTGGTAGCCACAACAGTGGTATTATGAATGGTGGTAGCCACAACAGTGGTATTGGGAGTAGTGGTAGCCACAACAGTGGTATTGTGTGAGTGGTGGTAGCCACAACAGTGGTATTGGGGGAGTGGTAGTAGCCACAACAGAGGTATTGGGAGTAGTGGTAGCCACAACAGTGGTATTGGGAGTAGTGGTAGCCACAACAGTGGTATTCGGAGTAGTGGTAGCCACAACAGTGATATTGAGAGTAGTGGTAGCCACAACAGTGGTATTGGGAGTGGTGGTAGCCACAACAGTGGTATTGGGAGTAGTGGGGTGTGAAGGGTCACGTAACGGTGTTTCCCTCTCGTGTCGTTGTACCAATATCAATGCTGTATGGGTGCATCCGTGTTCAATATTGTTCTGTCGCTTGATGAACGTACGTACTCACCTAGTTGTACTCATCTAGTTGTGCTTGCGAGGGTTGAGCTTTGTCTCTTTGGTCCCTCCTCTCAAACATCAATCAACTGGGGTACAGAAGTGTGTGTGGACCAAGATTTACCAACCACTTGCGAAACCTGTACATCTTTCAACAACCACGGCAGCTGTTTACATTTATTAAGCAGTTTGTGAGCTCCGAGTCACTACGAGAATCTTGGATCGTCAAGTTTCGAAGCTCGTAAACTGTTTAACAAATGGGAACAAAGCCGCCGTCATTGTTGAAAGATGTACAGGTTTCGTCAGTGAATGCGTAAATACTTGGTGAATTCTAGTGATTGGTAAACGCGTATCTCTTCAGTTGTTTTAACCCGTTGAATTCATACAGAGTAAATGATTTTATCGATATTTGTGGTTAGTGTTTTCAATAGTGTTGAGAGTGTTCATTCTACTGTGTGATTGTGTGTGGCATTGATTGTTATAATTGTTGGAGAAATGTGTGTGTGTGTGTGTGTGTGCTCACCCATTTGTGCTTGCGGGGGTTGAGCTCTGACTCTTTGGTCCCGCCTCTCAACTGTCAATCAACTGTACAGATTCCTGGGCCAACTGGGCTCTATCATATCTACATTTGTACTGTGTATGGAGTCAGCCTCCACCACATCACTGCCCAATGCATTCCACCTGTTAACTACTCTGACACTGAAAAAGTTCTTTCTAACGTCCCTGTGGCTCATGTGGGTACTCAGTTTCCACCTGTGTCCCCTTGTTCGCGTACCCCCAGTGTTGAATAGGTTATCTATTCAATTGTATTCTATCTGTGTGTGTGTGTGTGTGTGTGTGTGTGTGTGTGTGTGTGTGTGTGTGTGTGTGTGTGTGTGTGTGTGTGTGTGTGTGTGTGTGTGTGTGTGTGTGTGTGTGTATATGACCTGTAATAAAGCCAGTCAAGTATAACACCATTCCAATACGTTTTAATTTGTCATTGTGTACTACGAATATGTCTCCCATATTATTTAGTCCCCTTCTAACTAATACTTTCTGCGCTAACATTTTCTTCAATATTATAGTTTAATCCCAAGGCAAATCGCTAACATTTCACTTGTTATATGGTAATATTTACCCAAGTATTACATAATCATTATACCCTCGACCAAGTGCCGGAGGTATAGTATATAAAGGTCTTAATATCTCCAATATTATGGTCCCAAAGCCAGGGCCCA
>NC_091207.1:16235490-16237990 GCF_040958095.1 Procambarus clarkii | reverse complement strand
ATTTTTTTTACTACATTTTCTAACTATACTAGCAGTAAATAAATACTCCATTGCATTCCTATAGTTCCTAGATTTATTCAATGTCCCTTAGTATCATGTATACTGTGATTATGTCCACTCCTTCATGTCTCTTTCGTAAAGTAATAATATCCAGGACTAATATCCAAGGCAGAAGTAGACTTAATTCTTCTCAGGTCTGAAATCAGCTTCGTACATTAATTTTTGAGTTTTCTCGAATTTTGTCTTGTGACGAATTTGCTTGCTCAAGTAGTGTGTGTATATGTGTGTGTGTGTGTGTGTGTGTGTGTGTGTGTGTGCGTGCGTGCGTGCGTGCGTGCGTGCGTGCGTGCGAGTGTGTGAGAGAGAGAGCGAGCGCGCAAGAGTCCAGCCTGGGTCCAACCACCATAATAAACACTAGTTAACAGCCGCTCTGAACACCCCCTCGTTAGCCCCGTCCAATAACGACGCGTTTGGACATGTTTGTGATTTTATCATGTAAAAAACTACTGGTCGTTTTTGGGAATAGTTTTTGCGGGGTATTAGCGTACATAATAATTTTCGTTCTATTTGACAATAATTTTTGTTAATGCGACCATTAATTTGTTTTCATGAGAAAAAATAATTGAATTTTATTTTGGGACCGATAAATTAATGTTAGAGCACAAGCGGCAGCCTCTAATCTAATTATGAAAGCAATATATATATATATATATATATATATATATATATATATATATATATATATATATATATATATATATATATATATATATAATATCCCATACAATTTTTGAGAGGCATTATAATATTGGCCAAAAATGTTATGCCAAAACTCTGGACTGTCTAAGAACATGAGAATACAGGAAAATACAGAAAACCTATTGGCCCTTACGATACAGCTCCTAAACATGTCCCACACCAAACTAATTTTTGAGTCTAACCTGCACTGGAAACACTCTAGTGATCCCACGTATGTTATGCAATCTGTCCTCTTAAAAAGAACGTCGCTTTTGGCCGTTTGCCCGTATGGCCGAATTTGGACGTAATTTGAAATAAAAAAAAATGAAAATAAATTTGGGATTTTTTTTTTCAACAACAGTAAGTTAAGGGTCCTCTGATAGGTTAGGTGGGCAGGAAATTCTCATAAAGTTTCAAAACGTTATGAAAAACGTTAATTTAAAGTGTCCTCTTCTAGCCTCTCAGCGTGGGCCGGACGACTCAAATAGAAAACGGAACAGAACGTCACTTTTGTGAGTCGATTTAATTTCAAATTACGTCCAAATTTGGCCATAGTGCGCATACCAGCCAAAAGTGACGTTATTTTTAAGAGGACGGGTTGTGTTATGATACCCGGTAATTTGTCCAAGTCACCAGTTCAAAAGAACGCAGACAGAAGATGTACGCCGGAAGAGACCTGTCCAAGACGTGGTTAGTACTCCGAGGCTACGACAAAGCGGGCGAGGTCAGTAGAATTAAAGTGTATAGGAGTTGAGGTGAGAGGTATGTAGATCCATGAGGTAGTGGCGTCCCCTCCAGTGCATCTCTTGTAGGTAAGAATATTGATCTAGGAGATTTGTTGTTGTTTAAGATTCGCTACTTGGAACAAAAAGTTCCAAGTAGCACGGGCTATGGTGAGCCCGTAGTGGACTTGTATCTGATCTAGGAGAGCTCCATACATCTCCAACTAGAAAATGGGAAGTACAAGATGGTCGCAAGTAAATAGTAAACGATCGATAAGCCTTAAGACATGATATGACGTCAGAAAGGGGCCTTAAGACGGGGTGCTACGTCAGAAAGGGGCCTTAAGACGGGGTGCTACGTCAGAAAGGGGCCTTAAGACGGGGTGCTACGTCAGAAAGGGGCCTTAAGACGGGGTGCCACGTCAGAAAGGGGCCTTAAGACGCGGTGCCACGTCAGAAAGTGGCCTTAAGACGCGGTGCCACGTCAGAAAGGGGCCTTAAGACGCGGTGCCACGTCAGAAAGAGGTCTGAAGACCCAGTGCCAGGCTTGTTTGGTTGTGTGGGTGTAGCGGACAGCCAGAGCGAAGCTCAATGATAAGTAGGGCCGTGACAATGACAATTTCCGGCTTGTAATAGCGAAGACCTGACATAGAGTCGGCGCGGGCGATGCCTCCCCCTTCCAGACCGATGTTTAGGAAATAATTTTCACTTAAGGGGTACTTGTAGGGGATGAGGAAAAGTGGAAGGGCGTGAGGGAAAAGGGATGGGAAGTGGGGGCTGAAGATAACATATGCATTGGTGGGAAGTCGTAGCGAGAATAACATTGAGGCCAGATTAGATGAATGCAATGTGAAGATGTCTTTTGAGTTTTTGAATTTGTCCAGAAGGATGGGTGATTGGTGTGGGAGGATGGGGGTGGGTGGGGGTTTGAGGGTGAAAAATGGGCAATAGGGAGAATGGGGGGGTTGCTTTTTGAGGAGATGGAGACTTTTGTGGCGAGACTGTGGGGAGAAGAGATATTTCCTGTCTCTATTGTGTCT
>NC_091207.1:16220490-16232990 GCF_040958095.1 Procambarus clarkii | reverse complement strand
TAGGGGGTCAAGGAGGCTCCCTGTCCAGGCTTTTAATATCTGTCTGTTCATGGCTGTTGTGTTTTTATGTACCCCCCTCTCACCCTCCTCCCTTTTCCACCTCCCCTTCTCCTTCCCCTCCCCCCTTCTCCCTCCCCCCCTCTCCTTGCGGGATAAGGGAATCTGAAATTTGATTATTCAACTCGTCCTCTCAACGAATCAACCAATTCGTTAAAAAAAAATCGACGTATTAGAACAAATTTAAGCACTGTAATATTGACATGGAAAAAGGTTAGGTGGGTTGCCTGGGTTCGTACGTTTCTGCCTAGGCAAAACAGTAGCATTTTTTTACGGAGTGGTTGATTCGTTAATGGTGTGATGGTTAGAGGAAAGGGTTATACGTTCTCATTGTTTTGTTTGACTCGAATCTGATTGGTCGAGTTTAGATCGAAGGGAAATATTAACGCGATGATTGGTCCTGTACTTGTTAGACGGGTCATCATTACGGTCGTTACTGATAGGTGATTCGCCATTAGGGTAATTATTTATATAGGTGATTAGTCGTTACCTATATCTTTAACCTTAGACAAACATCCCCACACAGCTGGTCGTACATCCAATCAAAGTAATTACGTCACGCAGTCCACTATCAAATAATTGGTTAAATGAAACAGTTGCTAATCCCCCACTTGCAGTCTCTGAGCTGATTGGTTGATTGAATTTAATTAAAAATCTACACTGGACGATTATTTTCTTTCTCCACGTCAGCCGCTCAGACCTCAACTGAGGAAAAGTGTATCACCCATGATGTCAACTCAGTGAGGAAGTCGTTGATGTCTGCTGAGATGAAAGATGGTGACCCGCGACAGATGACACTATCATTTGAGACGTCAGACGACACCTGACACGCGTGTGACACGACAAACGACACCTGACACGACCTGGGATCACGCCAAGCGACCTTGGAAGTAACGACACACAAAAGAAGGGTCCTGGACTGGTCCCAGATATAAGAGGCAACAGAGAGATTGCTTAGCGACATAGAGAATCACCAGCTGACAGCGGAAATTGCCAGTTGACACGGAAATGACCTGTTGACACGAAATACCCTCGTCGACAATGGGTAGGGGGGGATCCTGCTTGATTGGCTCGTTATGGGTTGACAACGGCATTAGCGCGTTGAAGCAATTGTCGCGATGTTTATCTTTTTGGAATGGTTCTAAGATTTGAGTATGTGTGTGTGTGTGTGATATTTTTTTTATATCAGCTGATTCTTAGACAAACATAAGGGATGAACCCAACTTGAGGGGAATAATTTATAGATTTATTTCATGCAAATTGCAAGGTATTGCAGAGGCTTGTAATTTATATTATTATTCGTGTTGTGTGTGTTGATGTTGTGGCTTATTCTGGCGTGTGTTTTGGTGTTTGTGATGTGTGTGTACAGAATCGAGCTATTAGCTCTTGGATCCCGCCTTTCTAACCGATCTATTTTTTCCCCTCTTATTAATACACATGTCTCTAGCACACACGCATACACATTCCCAGGGTGGCACATTCTCCCACTCTGTCACTCTTCATAAAACTCTCCGATCGGTACTCCGAGAGATAGAGAGAGAGAGAGAGAGATAGAGAAAGGGAGATTGACATCTTCCTTCCCTATTTCAGTACTCCCACAATCCATAGCAAAATGAAGGAAAGGAGAGGGGATAGAGACGCGAAAAGGAGAATAGACTGAGAGAGGGGAGGAAGGAGGAGAGAAGACGGGGTATTGAGAGAAGGTATAAATGAGAGAAGATAGAAACGAGGAGGTGGAAAGAGTATCAAAGAAAGAAAAGAGAGAGGGATAGAGAGTGGGGAAAGAGAAGGTTGGGTAAGGCAAGGTATTGAAATAATGAAGGAAGAGATGTAGTGAGAGAGAGAGGGGGGAAAGGAACAAGGAAGTAGGGAGGAAGATAGCTAACTACCGTTCAGAGTTTTTGGATAAATTAAATGACCTATAATTCTATAAGTGAAACACAATTGAAAAACTCATATATCCAGAACTAGAGACAAGGAAGCAATACTTGTGGAAGCATTAGCGGGAGGAATGTCTATTTTGGGCAGAATACTGTATTGAAAACAAAAAAATAACGATTGTAGTGACAGGATTAATAGGGTATAAGAACAGGCGGAGAGGGAGAGGAAGTAAAGAGCTAAGAGTGAACATGAAGGATTGGAATTATAAAGAAGATATGATAACACAAAGGAATAAACATAAGACATAACTTTAGTATACACCGAGACGTATGTTGTAACCTGCTGTAAGGTAAACACACAATCAACTTATCAATCAAGATTGGTTTGATTATATTGCTATTCCTATCTAGACAGGTGAGGTGAGGATTGAAAACCAGAAGTTTTTCTCCCCAACACTCGGCCCCTTTGCCCACACCGACTACAAGATGGTGTAGGGGGGTCGAGGAACAGGTGTAGGGGATCGGGGAGCAGGTGTAGGCATCTGGGAGCAGGTGTAGGCGTCGGGGAGCAGGTGTAGGCGTCTGGGAGCAGGTGTAGGTGTCGGAGAGCAGGTGTAGGGCGTCGCGGCGAAAGTGATGGTGTTGGCTGTTTGGCCGACTATGCTTTGCTAGCTGACTAGTTGACTAGTATATTTGTCGTTTGACTAGCTGGGTGATTGACCGGTATCATGCTTGGATTGCTAGTTGAGTTGTTTGATATCTTGCTGTCAAGCTGCCCGTCTTCAGGCAAATTGGTTGACTTCCTGACTGCCTTGTTAGCTTGCTGACAATCTTTGATCAAAAGGGGAGGATTGGGGGAGAAAGGAAGGTGTAGAATTATCTCCTTGTGTTACTCCCCCTCCCCTCTCCCTCCCCCCCCCCCACACACACAGAGTTATATATATATATATATATATATATATATATATATATATATATATATATATATATATATATATATATATATATATATATATATATATATATATATATATATATATATATATATATATATATATATATATATTATTACTAACAATATATAATATATTGTTAGTAACGTTTATATTAAATAATCGTATTATAGTTTTCTCAATAAATATTTTAATAATATCAATGCATCGATATACACATTAACAAATACTTGAAAGCTTTTCAATTTGAAACAAAATAATTACGCAAATTAATACATCACTCTCCTAATGTATTCCCATTAATTTTGTAAATATATTTATAAGTTCATATTAGTCCAGGTAAAAAAATAATTACAATAATAAAATTGCAATAATCAAAACAATTATTCCAATATTAATTACAATAATAACAGCAGTCACTACAATAATAATTATAATAAAAATAATAATAGTTATATTAATAAGAAAAACAAAAGAATATAAATGTATAATAATGATTTAATAATGCCGCAATAAGATAGCATAAATTATAGCTAACAGTAGAGACAAAATATGTCCATATTCCCCGCTATAAGCATCCATTAACCATTTCAAAAAGATTCGCTCCAATATTCAAATTGCGCTGTCATCCAACTGGCAATATGTCGAAGCTTTTTAATGCAGACAACATGCCTTCATTATTTGTTGATACGCCCCGAGCGTCATTAATGCTCGCTGAGTGGCTCTGATGCTCGCTGAGTGGCTCTGATGCTCGCTGAGTGGCTCTGGTGCTCGCTGAGTGGCTCTAATGCTCGCTGAGTGGCACTTAATGCTCGCTGAGTGGCTCTGATGCTCGCTGAGTGGTTCTGATGCTCGCTGAGTGGCACTTAATGCTCGCTGAGTGGCTCTGATGCTCGCTGAGTGGCTCTGATGCTCGCTGAGTGGCACTTAATGCTCGCTGAGTGGCTCTGATGCTCGCTGAGTGGTTCTGATGCTCGCTGAGTGGCACTTAATGCTCGCTGAGTGGCTCTGATGCTCGCTGAGTGGCTCTGATGCTCGCTGAGTGGCACTTAATGCTCGCTGAGTGGCTCTGATGCTCGCTGAGTGGTTCTGATGCTCGCTGAGTGGCACTTAATGCTCGCTGAGTGGCTCTGATGCTCGCTGAGTGGCTCTGATGCTCGCTGAGTGGCACTTAATGCTCGCTGAGTGGCACTTAATGCTCGCTGAGTGGCTCTAAAGCTCGCTGAGTGGCTCTGATGCTCGCTGAGTGGTACTTAATGCTCACTGAGTGGCTCCAATACTCTCAGGGTAGGTATTATGCTCCCAAAGGTAGTTGAGGCGCATTACATGTTTTGTGGCCTTCTGAGTGGCTGTGAGGCCTTCTGAGTGGCTGTGGGGCCTTCTAAGTGGCTGTGAGGCCTTCTGAGTGGCTGTGGAGGACTCTGTGTGGCTCTGGAGCCTTCTGAGTGGCTGTGGAGGACTCTGTGTGGCTGTGGGGTGTTCTGAGTGGCTGTGAAGCCATTTTAGTGGCGCGAGTGTACTGGTGTACTCAGGGATAGGCTCTGGTGCTCATTGGACGTCCTTATAATTGATGAGTAAAGGGAGCAGCTGGGAGGACAGCGTCCAGTCGATGGCATTAACCATGGCAGCGATGGCTTTAACCACGGCAGCGATGGCTTTAACCATGGCAGCGATGGCTTTAACCATGGCAGCGATGGCACTAACCATGGCAGCGATGGCTTTAACCATGGCAGCGATGGCTTTAACCATGGCAGCGATGGCACTAACCATGGCAGCGATGGCTTTAACCATGGCAGCGATGGCTTTAACCATGGCAGCGATGGCACTAACCATGGCAGCGATGGCTTAACCATGGCAGCGATGGCACTAACCATGGCAGCGATGGCTTTAACCATGGCAGCGATGGCACTAACCATGGCAGCGATGGCTTTAACCATGGCAGCGATGGCACTAACCATGGCAGCGATGGCTTTAACCATGGCAGCGATGGCTTTAACCATGGCAGCGATGGCACTAACCATGGAAGCGATGGCTTAACCATGGCAGCGATGGCTTTAACCATGGCAGCGATGGCTTTAACCATGGCAGCGATGGCACTAACCATGGCAGCGATGGCTTTAACCATGGCAGCGATGGCACTAACAATGGCAGCGATGGCTTTAACCATGGCAGCGATGGCTTTAACCATGGCAGAGGCAACATTAACCATGGCAGAGGCAACATTAACCATAACAGCGAGGCAGCATTAACCTTACAGCGAGGCAGTATTAAGCATATCAACGAGGCAGCATTAAGCATATCAACGAGGCAGCATTAAGCATATCAACGAGGCAGCATTAAGCATATCAACGAGGCAGCATTAACCTTACAGCGAGGCAGTATTAAGCATATCAACGAGACAGCATTAAGCATATCAACGAGGCAGCATTAAGCATATCAACGAGGCAGCATTAAGCATATCAACGAGGCAGCATTAAGCATATCAACGAGGCAGCATTAAGCATATCAACGAGGCAGCATTAAGCATATCAACGAGGCAGCATTAACCTTACAGCGAGGCAGTATTAAGCATATCAACGAGACAGCATTAAGCATATCAACGAGGCAGCATTAAGCATATCAACGAGGCAGCATTAAGCATATCAACGAGACAGCATTAAGCATATCAACGAGGCAGCATTAAGCATATCAACGAGGCAGCATTAAGCATATCAACGAGGCAGCATTAATCATAGCAGCCATCGCTGCCTGGGTGCTATTATTCTATTACTACCATTCAATAATCTTTTGATATAATAATAATAATTAAAGATAATTATTCAATTGGGATTTCGATGTATTTTAATAATACCAGCAAGAAAAATTTGTAAGAAAAATCATACAAATAATAATTATACATACAAATTAAAAAAAAATTCATTGTATGTATTAACTAATCAATAAGTTACACAAGAGACTTGAATGTTTACCTTCCTTTCACGTAATGTTATGAGAACTGTATGAGTCTTCTTCAATAACATTCTGAACGTTTTCTCCAACTGGTAACTTCTGAACGTTTCCTCCCGGTATTAACTAAATATCAAACGTTTACCCGTGCCTTGGTTGCTGGTCCAGCGGCGTGTGGAGACGAGTCCCAAGTTTGGACCTTTTGGACCCAAGTTTGGACCTTTCGGACCCAAGTTTGGACCTTTCGGACCCAAGTTTGGACCTTTTGGACGCGAAGAAACACCGCAAAACCTGAGACGCACGAAGCTGTCTCGTTGAATTTCCATGTTCTCAGCTTGTTTTTATGAAGCGTGAAGTTTTCCCTCTGAAAAACTATTTGGATTTTGGGATGTTAATGAATAAATTGTCTGCTCAGCTGACTATACTTTATTTTCTCCCCGCTTGACTTGCGTTTTCCTCAACCTTTTTCGTCTACGCACTGTTTTGCAACGCACGCACGCACTCGCACGCATTCACGCACTCAACTGCGTTACTATTCCGGTGTTTTTTGTTTGGGGTTCAAGGGAAAACACTGTAATAGTACGCAGCTTAAAGAGCATAAGCCTAGAGAGGTCACCGTAGGTTGCTTAGTTTCTTTATCTTCTGGTTAAGCAAAATCCACCCGCACCCTCCCATATCGGAGTGGGACCTCTCCCATATAGTCCACCACCACCGTTCCATATAGCACAAGCTTCGCCTTCCTCCCACGTAACACCTCACACCCATGTACAATCACCACCTCCCATTGCCCAATACACCTCGTGTGTTTGCAGAGAACCAACCAACGGAATAGGAAAGGAGGTGGAAGGGTGTTCGCGGAGGGAAGGAGAGAGGAAGGGAAGGAGGGAGAGAAGGAGGGGGGAGTTTAGAAGGGGGTGGTGAGACCTCGCTGGCATTTAACACCTGCATTCACAAGTCAGGCAGGGCGACTAACGAACCAGCCTGGATATCGAAATGGCCGGTTTAACGAGGGTCCCCGGATTAACGTGCAAGCTGGGAAATGGCTGGCTGGGATTAACGCAGGGGGTTAATGAGGTGTTTAGACTAACGAAATAGAAATTAACGTCGACGAAGTTGCGTTTAATGAACGAATGGGACGGATGGGGAGATTAGCAAGTGGTTGGGATTGGGAGGAGGATTGGGATTGTAGACAGTGTGTGGTGACTGGGAGGCGATGGAGGGAATGTGACTGGGATTGGGAGAAAGTAGAGGGAGTGGGACGAAACATGCAACTGAGAGCAGGTGTAGAAACTGTTGACGAAGAATTTTGGTCTTGTTGCTACACAGCTTGGCGTGGTAGTCCCAGTCTTGTGGCTGAGGGGTGTTGGGAACTCTGTAAGGGCATTGAGAGCTATGTAGGGGCATTGTGAGCTATGTAGGGGTGTTGGGAACTCTGTAAGGGCATTGAGAGCTATGTAGGGGCATTGTGAGCTATGTAGGGGTGTTGGGAACTCTGTAAGGGCATTGGGAGCTATGTAAGGGTGTTGGGAGCTATGTAGGGGTGTTGGGAACTCTGTAAGGGCATTGGGAGCTATGTAGGGGTGTTGGGAACTCTGTAAGGGCATTGGGAGCTATGTAGGGGCATTGTGAGCTATGTAGGGGTGTTGGGAACTCTGTAAGGGCATTGGGAGCTATGTAAGGGTGTTGGGAGCTATGTAGGGGTGTTGGGAACTATGTAGGGGTGTTGGGAGCTATGTAGGGGCATTGGGAGCTATGTAGGGGCATTGGGAGCTATGTAGGGGCATTGGGAGCTATGTAGGGGTGTTGGGAACTATGTAGGGGTGTTGGGAGCTATGTAGGGGCATTGGGAGCTATGTAGGGGCATTGGGAGCTATGTAGGGGCATTGGGAGCTATGTAGGGGTGTTGGGAACTATGTAGGGGTGTTGGGAGCTATGTAGGGGCATTGGGAGCTATGTAGGGGCATTGGGAGCTATGTAGGGGCATTGGGAGCTATGTAGGGGTGTTGGGAACTATGTATGGGGTAATAGGGGCTGTGTAGGATGTTGGAAACTCTGTTTCAGGCTTTGGAAGGGGTTTATCTGCGTTTCATGTTTTACTTGTGTTTATATAAGCTGTGTTAGAGGGGTTAATTGGTCCCTCCAGCTGTTTGAAGATGTGTGTGTTGATACGGTTGTCACAGCTAGAGGAGTAGATGTATTCCTATATTCCTGTAGTTTGAATAATTAGAGGTCATTGTCGCTTTTCAAGTAAAGTAAACTTTACTTCAAGTAAAACTGCCTTCTTGCTAAAATCTATTTTTTCATCTTTTGGATATCTGAATTAAATTACACTTTGCTATGTATATGTCCTTGTCCTTTGCCATGTCCTTCCATGTATACTTTTGCTTAGGTTAGTATAACTTCATACATCTGTTCTTGCTGGTTTATATACATAGTTGTTAGACATACACAATATGTCTAACAATTGGAAAACGGCTAAAGGCGTTGTTAGCATCCTGATGGTTAAGAGCTTTCTTGGTTACATCTTCACCTTGCATCTGCAACAAAATGAACGCCCAAAACCAGAGTGACGTAACACAAGATAACAGTAACACAAGATAACAGTGTACAGAATTCAGGCTCAGCTTGATGGTGACAGGTAAAAGCCTAGACGAATATACTATTGTACTTTAGACATAATGATTCTAGAAAAAAGATTCAGTGCATAGTTGCAAAAATCATCACACAATTAAACAAACTCACACACCAGGAGATACTGGCGGGCCACAAGGCTGCCAGATATATCAGGACTTAGCTCATTGAGATCTTTAAAGTTTTCAACAAATTAGCAAATGCAGACGAGGAGTCACAATAACGTGGCTGAAATATGTTGATCGGACCACACTAGAAAGTGAAGGGACGACGACGTTTCGGTCCGTCCTGGACCATTCTCAAGTCGATTGTGAGAATGGTCCAGGACGGACTGAAACGTCGTCGTCCCTTCACTTTCTAGTGTGTGGTTTAGTCAACAAATTAGCAAATGTTTAGTACGGACAATGTTTTATAAAACATCAACAAGCCGCAATGTAATAGGGGAAACAGATGTTATTTCGACCATAGTGATAAATCTATGGAATCATTTTCTCCCACAATCGAACATGCATGGACAGTGATAGGGCTATCGTTCTGAGTGCCGTTGTTGGAATTCCGATGAAAGAGAAAATGGGGCTTTAAAACTCCACGTTGACACCATTGCATCCTGGATGTTTAAAGCACCTCTGTAATCACGTAATGTGACAGAACATAGTCACCGTTGTTGCTGTTGTAATCCGTTGTACGTGTACAACAGTACCGTTGGTGTTATTTTTATCCTTGGGCACAGCGACAATAACAGTGCTGGAATTTGGTTATTGGACTATCTGACACTGTGTGTTAACTCGTATGCACCCTTCTCTCTCCGATACACACCCTTCCTTTACTTTACCCTGGCCAGTACACCCACCTACCTACTCTACCCTGTCCAGTACACCCACCCACCTACTCTACCCTGTCCAGTACACCCACCCCAACCCGTTCTCGCACATGCTTATAGTCAATATTGGCTTATTTAATAAGTGCATATGTGACATACTAATTGATTGTGAATATTTTAGTTTACCTTGAAAAGCTTCATAGAAAACACTGACCTCACCCAACCTTCTTAGTATGTTAAGATCAGCATCTTATTGCTTCTTATTTACAATTATTACTTACCAACTTGCCCCCATAACCCTTCCAGCCTGCCCCTCTTCTTAGTCCTGCCAACCTGCCCATCCCACCCTGTCATCACACCACCTCCGCTAATCCTTGAGAGCCCCCGCCCAGTGCTTCCTTGTGATAATTAAACGTGTTTTGCATACATAAAGCGCTCTACCAGGTGTCTGCCTCATTCTGTATTGGGCCCTAGGTCACTCGAATGGTTGGGGATGGCGGTGTTTGGAGACATAGGTGTGTGTCTGAGTGGTTGTTTGTACTCATCTAGATGTGCAGGTGTGTGTCTGAGTGGTTGTGTGTACTCATCTAGATGTGCAGGTGTGTGTCTGAGTGGTTGTTTGTACTCATCTAGATGTGCAGGTGTGTGTCTGAGTGGTTGTGTGTACTCATCTAGATGTGCTTACATGGGCGAGCTAGGCTCCCAGTATCGCCTTGGGAGTGTTTTTTAGATTAATACAATGATTCATTTCTCATATTTTCACTGCATTTATATTAACAGAAATTGAATCTAATTAGCTTTAACGACTTTTGCATCTAATCTATTTCATTTATTGACAGCTGTTAACACTGAAAAGTTCTTCCTATCTCTTATGACTCATTTATGTTTGCAGTTTCCATCTATGATCTCTCGTTCTGGTGTTCCTAGCTCTTGAGAAATGGTGCTTTGTCAGTTTTCCTTAGAATCTTATATGTTGTTATCATGTCCCCCTCTATCTCTCCTTTCCTCTAGTGTGGTAAGGTCCAGTTTTTTCAGTCTTTCCTCATAACTCAATCCCCTTAGCATCAGAACGAGTCTCTTTGCATATCTTTGAATCTTTTCTAGGAGAGGTTTCGTTTGTGTGAGTGTGTGTTTGTGTGTGTGTGTGTGTGAGTGTGAGTGTGTGTGTGTGTGTGTGTGTGTGTGTGTGTGTGTGTGTGTGTGTGTGTGTGTGTGTGTGTGTGTGTGTGTGTGTGTGTGTGTGTGTGTGCTCCGGTTCCTCCAGTCCAATAGCTGTACTTGCTGGGGGTTGAGCTTAAGCTCTTCGATCCCTCCTCTGATCCTTTAATCAAGTGGTATAAACGTCTCTGGACCTATCGGCCTGTGTAATATGTATATTTGAAGCTGTGAATAATCTTCATTCACCACTTCATTCCCTTGACGATTTAATATGCTTTCATTTCAATGACACTACCGTATCTACTCCCTGGTAATTTTGTATGTAGTGATCATGTCTCTCCTGATTCTTGCGTTTTCGATTTACGTGAGATTTAATTTCTTGGTCCTTTTTCGGATCTCATGTTTGTGTCTTGTGTATCATGTATGTGTCGGTTTGTGGTAGTGTGTTTGTCGGCTTGTGGCAGTGTGTGTGTTTGTCGGCTTGTGGTAGTGTGTGTGTTTGTCGGCTTGTGGCAGTGTGTGTGTTTGTCGGCTTGTGGCAGTGTGTGTGTTTGTCGGCTTGTGGTAGTGTGTTTGTCGGCTTGTGGTAGTGTGTGTGTTTGTCGGCTTGTGGTAGTGTGTTTGTCGGCTTGTGGTAGTGTGTTTGTCGGCTTGTGGTAGTGTGTGTGTTTGTCGGCTTGTGGTAGTGTGTTTGTCGGCTTGTGGTAGTGTGTTTGTCGGCTTGTGGTAGTGTGTGTGTTTGTCGGCTTGTGGTAGTGTGTGTGTTTGTCGGCTTGTGGTAGTGTGTTTGTCGGCTTGTGGTAGTGTGTTTGTCGGCTTGTGGCAGTGTGTGTGTTTGTCGGCTTGTGACAGTGTGTGTGTTTGTCGGCTTGTGGTAGTGTGTTTGTCGGCTTGTGGTAGTGTGTGTGTTTGTCGGCTTGTGGTAGTGTGTGTGTTTGTCGGCTTGTGACAGTGTGTGTGTTTGTCGGCTTGTGGTAGTGTGTGTGTTTGTCGGCTTGTGACAGTGTGTGTGTTTGTCGGCTTGTGACAGTGTGTGTGTTTGTCGGCTTGTGGTAGTGTGTGTGTTTGTCGGCTTGTGACAGTGTGTGTGTTTGTCGGCTTGTGACAGTGTGTGTGTTTGTCGGCTTGTGGTAGTGTGTGTGTTTGTCGGCTTGTGGCAGTGTGTGTGTTTGTCGGCTTGTGGCAGTGTGTGTGTTTGTCGGCTTGTGGTAGTGTGTGTGTTTGTCGGCTTGTGGTAGTGTGTGTGTTTGTCGGCTTGTGGTAGTGTGTGTGTTTGTCGGCTTGTGGTAGTGTGTGTGTTTGTCGGCTTGTGGTAGTGTGTGTGTTTGTCGGCTTGTGACAGTGTGTGTGTTTGTCGGCTTGTGGCAGTGTGTGTGTTTGTCGGCTTGTGGTAGTGTGTGTGTTTGTCGGCTTGTGGTAGTGTGTGTGTTTGTCGGCTTGTGGTAGTGTGTGTGTTTGTCGGCTTGTGGTAGTGTGTGTGTTTGTCGGCTTGTGGTAGTGTGTGTGTTTGTCGGCTTGTGGTAGTGTGTGTGTTTGTCGGCTTGTGGTAGTGTGTGTGTTTGTCGGCTTGTGGTAGTGTGTGTGTTTGTCGGCTTGTGGTAGTGTGTGTGTTTGTCGGCTTGTGGCAGTGTGTGTGTTTGTCGGCTTGTGGTAGCGTCTGTGATTCCTGTGAGACGTCGTGTGTGCTCTGTTGACGCGGGTGATGAGAGATATATCGACTTCCGCTGAGTCAAGTGATCACACACACACACACACACACACACACACACACACACACACACACACACACACACACACACACACACACACACACATATACGACAAGCACACACACACACATATACCACAAGCACACACGCTCACGTCCGCTCGACACCTCCTAGTTTCTATTTTCCTTCCGTTAAAAAAAAAAACGTAAAAACTAACCGAACAGCATATTTACGAAGGTATTTATTTAGACACGTTTTAGCGAACAGCTGCACAGCACAGCTGAGCAAGGTAACACCTCTTATAGCGGCCGTAGAGAGAGGTTTAACCGGCCGTTAATACCTCGAT